>NW_026895617.1:0-169522 GCF_033153095.1 Gastrolobium bilobum | reverse complement strand
AAGGTATTCCTCCAATTCGTCAAAGTTCTTCATGCCTATTTCTGACTGCAACTGCTCCTGCTGTTCTTCTCTTATGATCAAGTCAAGAATTGAAATGCTAGAGCATTCCTCAATGTTATCTACATCAAACTTCATTGCTTTCATGACATTGAACTTCACCTCCTCTCCATTTACACTCATGGATAGTTCTCCTTTCCTGACGTTTATGACAGCATCACCAATGGCCAAGAATGGTCTACCCAGAATTATTGGAACTTCTTGGTCTGCTTCAAAATCCAAGATGATGAAGTCAGCTGGTAGAATGAACTTGTCTACTTGGACAAGGACATTCCCTATTTTTCCTTCTGGCTTGGCTATGGATCGGTCTGCAAGCTGAAGAGTGACTGTGGTTGGTCTTGCTGCTCCTATGTCAAGCTGTTTGAAGATAGAAACTGGCATTAAATTTACACTCGAGCCCAGATCACAAAGTGCTCGACCAAGGTAGTTCTTCCCAACTGTACACAGGATGGTGAATATTCCAGGGTCCTTCAGTTTGGGAGGAATCTTAGTCAGGTATTTGCATGATTCTTCAGTGAGGGCTACAGTCGCAAATTCCTCAATCCTTCTTTTTTTTGACAAAACGTCCTTCATAAATTTTGCATATGAAGGAATTTGTTCCAGAGCCTCCACCAGAGGGACATTTATGTGAAGCTGTTTCAACAAGTCTAAAAACTTGCTAAACTGCCTATCTTCATGTTGTTTTTTAACCTCTGTGGAAAAGGAGGCTCAATTGGTTCACTCATCCTTTTGCATGGTGGAACTTAAGTTGGGACTGAAACTGGTTCATTGTCTTTCATTGCTCCAACATCTGCTCCAGATGTTGTGGCAACTGGTGTGACTTCAGTGAGATCATCGTTATGGACCTTCTCCCTTGATTCTGTCTGAGCTTCAAGGGGTTGAGGGTCAGTAGCTTCTTCAACTCCTTCTTCCATAAGTTGTCTTGCTAGTTCGTGTTTACGAGATCGTGCCACTAAATCTGGAGGTGGCAGAGTTTTTCCATCTCGTAAGCTTATAGCATTACAACACTCCTGGTTTTCCTGGGACGGTTTTTCTGTGTCACTAGGGAGTGTCCCTGGTTGTCTCTGTTTGATTGCTCCAGCCAACTGACCAATTTGGGTCTCCAGGCTCCTCATGGCTGCACTGTTTTGATTCATGTATTCCTTGACAAAAGTCTCAAAGGATTGGGACCTCCCTTAACCCTTATCCCAGTTTTGCTGGTTCTGCCTGGGATATGGGGGTCGGTTCTGGTAGTTTCCTCCACTACCTCCAGCATTATTCTGACTCTTCCATCCCCGGTTGTTGTTCCCTTGATAATTATCATTGCTACTGTTGTTATTATCGTAACCACCTGCATAACACACAACAGCCAAATTGTTACAGTCCTCAGATTCATGAGGACCTCCACAAATGGAGCAACTTTGACTTGATTGAGTCAAGAGAACTTGCTCGGTTGATTTTTTCTGTTCCATGGGCTTCCAATTTTTTATAGTATTCTGGAGCGAAGCCATCTGTGCTGAAAGAGAAGCAGTTGAGCTTAGCTCAAGAACTCCTGCTTTCTTGGAAGCATTGTACCGTGTGGAAGGCCATTGAACATGTTTTTTTGAAAGTTTTTCCAACAACCGGTAGGTTTCCGGATAAGTAAAATCCAAAAGATCTCCCCCCGCAGCCGCATCAACAGTGGCTTTCAATGGTGGGGTTAAGCCATGATAAAACGTGTGAATAATGCCCCAATCAGAAACTCCATGATTTGGGCAAATTTGTATTAATTCCTTAAAGCGCTCCCACGCTTCATAAAGACTTTCTCCATCATACATTTGGAAAGATGCTATATCAGCCCTCACTTGGGCTTGTTTTGCTTGGGAGAAAAATCGGGTGACAAACTGTTCAGCTAGTTGCTCCCAACTAGTGATGGAATTTGGAGGCAATGTTCTCCTCCATTCTTTGGCTTTTCCTGCTAGGGATAATGGAAACAACCTCATTCGCATATTTTCCTCTGAGATACCATGAACTTTGAAATTATCAACTATCTCAGTAAAGTTGTCCAAATGACTGTGGGGGTCTTCCATAGGCAATCCATGGAATTGACCAGCATTCATAATCATTTGGAACATTGCAGGTTTGATTTCAAAGTTAGGGACATCCAGAGGAGGAGGAACATAGCCTCGTTCTGGACCATTTCTGAAGGGAGCAGCCATATCATTCAACGATGGCCCTCTTCCTCCATTCTGTCCTTCTTCATTCTCATGATTATTATTTTCATTGTTACCATTTTCACCATTATTTAGAACTTCCTCCATTGTATTATTTCTTAACCTTTGAACTCTTCTTCTATTTCTGCAGGTTCTCTCGGGTTCTGGATCAAAATGTACTATTTCCAGTCCAAGTTCTGTAGGTTCTGTGCTCATACAATAGGAAGAAGTCAAACACAATAAAAACAAAAAAGATTTCAAAAACACAAACAACAATGTTTCCTTAAAAAAAAGCCATTTCTTGCCAAATGATCCCCGGCAACGGCGCCAATTGCTTGGTCGAACCGAGAGCTGCTCAGGGATATTTTTAAGGAGCAATAATACAGAGCGATAATCGAGATTGCAAACAGGAGCAATCTACTCTGACGGAGAGCAACCCTCTTTAACTATACGCAAGCGTACCTGTCAAGCAATACAGGGTGTTGTTAGCCCCAGATTTATCGTCCTCAGGGAGCAGTTGTCAAGAAAGAATCGTTCAGGGAAACTTAATTCTAGAAAAATGAAAGGAAAGTAGTTATTCTCAACCAAGCTTCACAAGGAGCAATCTCTAGCCAGCTAGTTAAACAGTGTTAACCGTTCTGAACTAGATGAGAGCAGTGAATAACTTAGCATAGTCATCGAATATCAAGGCATCAAATTGAAGTAACTCAAAAGAAATTAGTGAAGCAATTATAAAAGCAGCAACAGATAAGAACAATTTGGTTGTCGTGAAGAAAGTTATAACAAAAGTTTGATGTGAGATTGAGTTTATAAAGAGTTAAGTAGGTGTTTCGGGTTCCATATTTTCATCCCTTTGGTTAACCCTGCTTGGTAGCATATTTTAAAAATAGATTCTGCTCCTTTCATCGTTTTGCCACAAGTAAGTAAAAGAGCAAGGCCTTACCCCTCATTCTACTCCGTAGAACTTAGGGGGTGTTTGGTTCAAGTTTTTGGAGAGGATTACCGGTAATCCTTCTTTGGTAAATGTAATTACCACGTTTGGTAGAAGGAATAAATTACGATTCCCGGATATCCAAGGATTACCGGTAATTTGATTTATAAAGAAAAGTCACTATTCAGATTACCAAAAATAATATGGTAATTCGAAATACCAATCAGAATACCAAGTAAAGGGAAAGCACAACAATAAATTTTGAGACAAAAATACCCCAATACACATAAAAATCTAGACCCAATCTATCAATTACAAAAGTAAAAATAGTTTGGGGTTATTTTTGTAAAATAACTTCATATTCCAAGTCATATTTCGTTCTAAACCAAATATGGAATCAGTAATTTTTACCCAGTATTCCCGGTAATATTTTGGCGAACCAAACACATCTTTCGTAAGATTCCAAGTAAACTCAATTTCTACTGAATTCCCATTAATCATGATTCCCGGTCACCAAAAAATTTCTCCTGTACCAAACACATCCTTAGAGTTAAATTCAAGGAAACCATGTTGCCTTCTCAAAAGAGCATGGATTCACATGGTAGTGTTCTTCATTCCAGGTGTTCCTCCCTCCTTTCTTCAGGCTGAACTACCCCAAGATCTTGAGACTTCTCTGCACGCCTTTGTCAGTGTTTCATCGACCGAGTGGTCCCGGGATGAGGTTGCCAGCCCAAAGGGTTTCACAAAATCAATATATTAAACCAAAGAACAGCTCAAAATTCATTCATAAAATATGTGTTCCTTACAAAGTTATCCTAAGACAAAAAGGATTACTTCTATGGAACCCTCACCTACTTAGAAGAAGTTAGCTCCTAGTGAGCATTACAAAAGAAAAATATCAGGAAAAATAAATGGCAAGCCCGCGAATGGTGTCCCGATTCCTTCTCATGAAGATTGATTCTTCCTTTTATAGAGTTCTTCTGTCAGATCCTCATCGTCCCTTTCATCAAGGGCTGTGCCTTCTTCAAATCCTCTCCAATAGCCGGTCTGCTCTCTGCCAGCTCAGCTCTGCATGGCAGTGGTTCCCTTGCTTTTGGTGCTTTTTCTCGGGTGAGAATTTCGGAATCAGAGAGACACCTCCACCTTCTCTGTTGTGGCTGACGTGGAGGCTCCTGATTGTTGCTTTTTACTGCTTTTGTACTGTAGCAGGCTTTTATGCTCCCTCCTGCGCAGCATTCGTCCTTCTTTTCCTTAATGTGTGGGCCCTTCTGTTAGGTCTCAGGTTTCCTGATCCAATAATCATATGTGAAAAAGATAATGTCAATTTGCTCTAGGCCTACTCTAATTCCCATTTCAAGAATTGCTCTGGTCCACTTTTCAAGACAATTGCTCTTCATGGAAAAAGAAGGTTAAAGAGAGGGATTTGTGATCAAAACAGGGGTTTTGTGGAGTGATATATACTTAATGGACCTCAACTTTTGAGGACCATCAGTTAGTCTGCCTATGATAACATTATACGCAGACAACCAATCAATAATATAAAAGTGTACCTTGATTAATCTTGCTTTAGGGAGGATTCCAAATGTTACTTGTAATTCAATCGTTTCTTTGGGCTGCACGCATTCACCTGAGAATCCCATCAAGTAAATCTGGCTAGGTGTTGTTTGTTGCTCTGGGATGTTTATACCTTTAAAGGCTTCCCAGAATATTATGTCAATAGAGCTTCCATTGTCAGCGAAGATTCTTTTTACTTGTAAATTTGCCATCTAGGCAGAGATGACTAGCGAATCATCATGTTTAAAGACTTTTTCGCTATAGTCTTCTTCGCCAAAACTTATGAGCGCTTTCTTAACTGGGCAAGATGGGGCCTTTGGATGATTGTTGACAGTTATGATGGTTTTGAGATGCCTTTTCCTCTGGGAATAGCTTTCTCCCCCTCCTGTAGCACCTCCCGCAATAGTTCCCAACACTCCAGCAGCATTATTAGGCAACTGACGTTGGTTGTTCTCTCGTGCTGCAGGTTGTTCATTTTGTCTCCTTTCACGTGGGGACCTCTCCCTAGGTCTGTCATAACGCCCATAGCTAGTGTGTGTCATCTCACATATTATTCATTTGTCTGTAATTCCTCCTATCTTGATAATTTCTTCTAGGAGGATTCCTATCCTGATCGGGACTTCTATCCCGCTTCCTTTGAATTTTATCTTGTTTACAATTAGCAATAAACTTTTTAAACTTACTTTCTCTAATCAAAGCCTCAATTATATTTTTAAGATCAAAACAATCTTCAGTGGAGTGACCTATGTCTTTGTGAAATTCACAAAATTTTGTCTCACCAAGTCTACCTCTCTTCTTAGGTAAATGAGACTTGGTGACATTGACAAAACTAGTTTGGAAAACTTCCTTGAAAATGTGAGATCGAGAAGTATTGAAAAATGTATAATTTTCAAACATTACATACTTTTTCCTCTCCTTGAACCTCCTTTGAAAATCTCTTTTAAATTCATTGGTTGTAGCTTTTTCACTTGCGACTTCTCAGGATCGCTTATAATCCTCGAGATTAATAAATTTCTCGGATCTCGCTCGTAATTTCTCAATAGTCTTCGGCCTTTGCTTGGCCAGAGACATGGAAAATAATCCTTCTTGTAGACCATCAATAATAAGATGCAAAGAGACTTGAGGGTCAAGATCTCTTACCAACAAGGCTTCGTCAAAAAATCTGTTGATGAAATCACATATGGTTTCATTAACACCTTACCTTATAGTTTTAAGAGCATGCGTGGATTTGTATTGAGTTTTGCTTGTGGCAAACTCACTAAGAACTGGTTGGTGAGATCTTCCCAATTGTTGATTGAGTTTGGTGGCAAAGCTTAATACCACCTGAGAGCAACTTCTTTCAATGTTGTTGAGAAAAGACGACAACCTATAACATCATGATCGTCCTGGGCCATCATATTTGTTTAGAACTGCTCCAGATGTTCCAAAGGGTCTCATTTTCCATTGTACTTTTGTATAGTGATTTTTATGTCCCTCGGAATAGGTAGATGCATGATCTACATGGTGAGCCACTTTTGACATTATTTTTGGATTCTGATCGGATTTTTGATCTACATGATGGTTCGCCTCATGGTCCTCCATCTTTTGTTTTTCTTTTTTGGATGAACCAGGGTCTTTTATAGAGTGTCCTGATTCATGTTCATTTTCATCATATTTTTCATTCTTGTTAAGCTACTTTTCATGCTCAACCTGTGATTTTTTCAATTTTTGTAGCTCTTTCTGTTGCTCTTCAATCTTCTTAGTTTCTTACTTGAGGAGCTCTAAGATTTGCTCATTTGTGGGTGGATTATCTCGCTGAGGCAAAATCGGAGCTGCGAAAGAGGCAGTTCTTTAGCGAGATGGCTACCTTCCCTGCTTTTTCCTTCTGGAGACGTTTTGAGATTTGGACATCTTACTCCTGATATCAACCATGTTTTTTATTTGTATGGAGTGAGAGTCAAAATTATCATTCCCCACAAACGCCGCCAATGATCAGCCAAGTCAAAGTGGGTTGGGCCAAATCACACACAATTGAAGTGAAATGATGTTGATTGACGAGAATATTGTTGCTGAGATGTTAGGTGCTTGACGAGATGGATGAGCGCCTTGCGAGATGTTTGGACAACACTTTAGCATATCTGGGCTATTTGAGAACGACTAAAGGGTACCTGCAAAGGCATTCCAATGCTTAAGTCAGTTCAATATTGAAGGAGGTTCAAATATTCAAATAGAGATATCATACATGGGCTTAAAGCCTCTGTATTTACACCGTCTTTCATAAAACGATATTCACGTTTATTGGTGGAGAGGGGTGACCTATCAAGCTATTCCATGGTGGGCAAGCCTATATTCAATAGTAAATTTAGTATGTGAGATGGCAAGCTAGAGCTGTTATCCCTTCACTGGTTCCTGTTAATGGCCAAGTTGCCTGAGCTGCTACTCTGGCAATGATGGTTCCTTTCAGGGTAAGCCATGTTTAGCTTGTTGGCCAAGTCTGGAGCAAGATCCATGCTTCCAGTGCGAGATGAATTGCCTTTATGGCTATGTTGCAGGGGTTCTTTGGGCCTTTCAGCCATTGAGCCTCTATTTTGCATGTCATAGGTCCATATCAAATATCAATCCTTCAATTTTTGCACCTTCCTTTGGTGTGCATTCTAGATTCATCACTTGAAATTTTGCTTCTCCACTTTTTGAATTTTTCATAGGATCGGATTCAACTATTGTCCGAATAAAATGTTATTATACAACTAGAACCAATAAAACAAAGTAAGTTTATTTAAATATTTCTCTTCTACGCAACATAACCCTGTTATCAAATAATTAAATAAAAGATAAATTTACCATTCCTACTTGACATCCAAAAGATAAATATGAACTCGATTAACTTAAAAGTTAACTGGAGAATATTGTTTATGTTAAAAGAAAATATAAAAAGCATTTCACAGCTCAAATTATATGAGATATTATAATACTAATAAATAAATAAAAACACACACACAGATAGATAAATATATATATATATATATATATATATATATATATATATATATTACATCAATATATTTTTTTAACCGGACCCCACCATGTGATGTTTGTCATTCAAAAAAAATCTTCTCTTAACCCATATATATTAAAAAGAAAAATAAAGGAGGAATTAAGAGTAGAGGAAATTTTTTTTTACTTGGGAATATGATGGAAATTTTTCTTTCTCATGAATATTACCAAAAAGTTGTTTGATAGACCAAATTTTTTCCAAAAATATTAGATTAATTTTTTTGATATTATGTTTGACCAATTGTAAAATATTACTACAAATGTGAACCGAATTTACAAAAATAACCTCACCTCGTTTTTTAACATTACAAATCAATAACTAGAACAAGTGAAGTGCATGTTGCACACAAAAAACCCCAAAAATGGTGTGCTTCCAAATAATTCAGCACATGTTGTGCCAAAATGCTCCCAAAAAATTCAAAAAATCCAATGAATAATCAAAAGTTGTACACAACTTAGTTTGTCTGAAACAAAATAGTCAAATCACACTAGTTAGTTTGTTAGCTGGTTTCTAGTCGCTAAATTGGGTTTTTTGACCCTTTTGCCTCTCATTAATTAATTAATAATCATTTTGCCCATTACCCAGAACTATCTACCAACATGCCCCTCTTTAATTGATTAACTTGAATATTTAATCGATTAAATGGTCAAAATAGGCAAAAATGATTGACTCGAGATTTAATTGATTAAATATCCCTCTTTAATCAATTAACTTGAATATTTAATCGATTAAAACTTATCTTTAATCGATTAAATATCCCAAATGAACGTGAAAACATTGATTGAATGAGAGGAACAAGGAAAACTCGCTACGTTCAAAGGGGATGATTAAAGTTTAGTTTACTATAATGGTTAAGTTTTGTCTGCCCTAAGTGTTCGTTTGAAATCTGTCTTACTTGCTGTGAAGAAATACGAAATGAAAGTATTTCACCTCGGCCTGAAATGAAGTTTGAATATGTTAATAAGGGCAGTGAGTACATGCATGGTGGTCATCCTCAACCAGTATATTGTGATTTAGGGACTTCAGAGGTGAGTACATGCATGGATGAATTTTGAGTTGGAAGCCAAAACTCGTGACATTCTAAAGAATTTTTGCAAAATTGAGTATAAAACTCTTCAGAAATAAACAATATTAAGCAACAAATCTATGATAAGAGCTGCTTTTAAAGATGGCACGAATGATAATAACATATATCGTCCAATGTCAAGTGATTTGCCAGAAGAAGGGCTATTTCTCTTCCAACAGCGTTGGATTAAAGGTGAACCAATCATACTTTAGGATGTTCTTAAACTAGGGGCAGGTCTGAGTTGGGAGCCAAAGGTCACTTGGCGAGCATTATGTGAAAATTTGGATTCAGGGAACAACTCAAATGCATTAATAAATCAAGATTGGTTCTCACTACGTAATAAACCAACGAGTTTTCCTTGTTTGTCTCATTCAATCAATGTTTTCATGCTCATTTGGGATATTTAATTGATTAAATATAAATTTTAATCGATTAAATATCCCTCTTAATCAATTAAAGAAGGAGATTTAATCGATTAAATTTCGAGTCAACCATTTTTACATGTTTTGATCATTTAATCGATTAAATATTCAAGTTAATCGATTAAAGAGAAGCAGATTATGAATAATTTTAAATAAAAGATAAAATGATTATTAATTAATTAATGAAAGGTAAAAGGATCAAATAGCCGCTAAATTTCCGATTGAAGAAAATATAATCCAAATGAAGAAAATCAAAACTGGTGTTTTTATTTTCTTTCTTGTTTCTTCTTCCTTTTTCCATTGGATGACTCTCTTTTCTGAAACTGAAAGAGGGAACCACCCACAACCAAAAAAGAACCAAGAACGAAAGAATAGAACGAAGAAGACGACGCAGGGTTAGTCATATCCCAAAAAAGTTACAAAACATTCTCACCGCCTGAGGAAAAAAAAAATACTATGGTTTTGATGGTATTTTGATCTGGGAATCGGTAGTGTAAAATAAAAGCAAGAGAGAAAAAAATTTCAGGGCATATTTTTGCTCTTCCACTTACCAAACGTAGAAACATTATTTTCGTCAACCCACTTTCTCAGGATTCCAAATAAAATCCATGTAACAAACATCACCTAATGGATGATAAAATGATAAATGTCCAGTAATGCAAAAGTAAAAAGCAAGTAATCTATGAGGTGCATAAAGATACCTAATAGAGGAATTTCATAACTAGAAAAAGTCCATGTCCTTCATTTCAAAACCTCGGTGTCATGAGGCTCTACACAAGATACATCTATTACTAGGGTAGAGATTTAGAAAGGAAGATGAACGTTGTTGTCGACAGAGACAGAGCTCGAAGCGGCGGCGGTGTTCCTCTCGGCATGACAAAGCTGACGGAGCTTTGTCGGGACGTACCATATTGAAAGACGAGGATGCGCATTGAATATGGCATCAATGTCCCAACCTTGACGTGCTGCGATTGCCACAAGTGGCTTATAACATGCTTGCCTCCACGCTCCAACGTTCTCCCCTCTCTCCTTCAAAGCCCTTCTCAGCTCATTCGACGCCTCCTCGTCAAGACAATGCAATGCGTAGCAGTGCACGTAGTGTCTCATTTTGGGCTTGTTTATGTAGCTAGCTCCAGCCTTCTTCGCGTACCTAAACACCTGATTTGTCACCTGCACTCGTACACATTGTATAGTTCGTTCGTATATTATTCGTATATATGAAGTAGGAATTAATGAATAATTAACCGTAACGTCAAATTAACAGAATCCACAATTCATGGACACGCGTCGATTGAGGGAACGAGTACATTATGATTCTTATGATGGCATGCAATAATCCAGTGTGTAAGGAAAGGAGTAACGGGGGGACATGCATGTCTTTGACTGGCGGGTGATAATTTACTTCACTGTACGGACACTTATAATTTACTCCTCACGAGAGAGTCCCTGACTTGTCACGTGTTCCGTGGAACACGTTGTAACGCAACATTATTTAAAACGGTTCGTGAAGGAACATCACAAGTCAGTAAACAGAGTGAGTCAGAGTCAGAGTCAGAAGATAGAGTATATGACTGGGATTGGAAAGAGAGTTAAAAGATAAATAAATGAAATGAAGTGTGGGAGGGGGTAATTAGGGTATTTTACCTTGGTGGGGCATTTTTCACCGCGGTCCTTGGCGATGGCCTGAACTTGGATCAAAAACTCACGGCATTGCTCGTAGAGGTGAAAGAGATAATCTAGACCGTTCTTCTTGCCACGTGCAACCTCCCCAGGCTCGGTAACGATGAAAGGGTGCTCTCTTTGCCTCTCATAGCCCCCACCACCAACACCATTACCATTGTTATTCCCTTCATCATTTTCTTCTCCTTCATCCTCTTCTCCTTCCTCATGATCTTCACGATCATCAATATTTGTCTTCATCCTCGTCCTTCTCCTCCTCCTCTGCTGCTGCTGCTTCCTCCTCTCCTCCGCCGCAACAACCTCCCACGTGCTCCCTCCCGCGCTTCCCACCACCTCCTTTTCTCGTTGCACCACCGGCTCCTCCGACAAACCTATACATATGTTGATAATCGTCAATTATATACTAGCGACTTTATGTTAGAACAGTAGTTTAATATAACAGTAGAAATAAATTAGTCAAAGTAGCTTGTTTTAAAAATTTGAAGTGTAAATTTTCCTTGCCATAACTAGCTAGACAGGAATTTAGTCAAAATAACTATAAACTCAACAAATGAAAATTTAAAACCTTAAAATATATGCAAACAGTTACACCGAAGTGCGTAGCTATAAATAAATAAATGTAAGCGAACCTTCTTGAGAGAGAGCATCGAGTGCGTTGGTGGTGGTGTCTGTGGAGAGAAGGTTGCGGCGCTTCATCTCTTCGTCGTTGATGCGTCTTCGCTCGGCTCTAACGGCGGCTTTGACGCCGTATCGCTCTCCGACGAGGAGGTCCCACCTGAAAATATGGGAGAGGCTGTTCATCATGTCGTCGAGCTCCTCTTCCTTCATGTCAACCAGCGTGCTCACCGTGAAACCAAGCTCCGCTATCTTCGCCGCCGTGTAGTATCTGATTCCGTAAGCTTGGAACAACTCCTCCAGCCCTCCAAGCTCCCGAGGCCCTCTCACTGGATGGTATGCCGCCGCCGGAGCCATCGGAGGAGCCACCGCGTAGTCCAGAAGCGGGGAACGGTTAGCCGCCGCCGCGGCGGCAGGAGGAGGAAGGACAGTGCGTGGGTCCCACTTGAATAGGCTGGTGGTGAAGGCGTCGGGATCCATGGTTGTTATGCTTGGGTTTGGAAAGTGAGAAGTGCAAGGAATGTGGTACTGTTTGAGTGGAGAAAAAGAAGAAATCATAGAGGTTTTTGGAATTCCGAAAATACCCTTTGGCATGATTTTGATTTGAATCGGATTGGGTTGTGTTTTTCCCGAGACTAGTTGGGTTCATCTTCCTTGAAACCGAACTAGTTAGTTTAGTTCTTTTCTCTTATGAGGATACCCCATATCCGACTATATGTTGCCACGTAGGCATTATTAGGATGTAAACCGGTCCATTGCGTGGTTGTGGTTTGACCTTTGATTTGACAGTTATTTTTTTGTGTGTGTGTGTTTGTTTGCTCATATATGGGATATGCTCGCGCTGTTCCATTTATGTAATAACATGAATCAACTCGAGGTGTACTTAAACGACCAAAAGTGAGTCCTTTTGTGTAGAAAAATTTCAATTTAACAGGATTATTAAATGGGTTTTATGTTTATTACGTAATATGATATAATATTACTTTCTTACACACATATTAAAGAGGTGGGATTTACATGTTTTTCTTTCTCTTTTATTATTTCACTTTCTCTCTCTACTTTTTTGTGTGTGTTGAAAACAACACTTAAATCATATAACGTAACAATAATAAAACGCTTATTAAATTTGGTGTGTTTTTTTATTAAAAAAAATTATTCATCTTAATTTTTTTTTAATAAAAAAAACACCAAATTTAATAATCCCATTGAATTGAAATTTTTCTCCCTTTAATGGATTATCTCTTTTACGAGTGATTTTTTGGTGCTCTAGAAGCACGATACTCCCTTTCAAAAATAAAAAAGAGTAGAAATTAAGAGAGAATTATAAAAAAATAAAAGAATTTAAATGAAATCATATTTTGAATTAAGGACACTGAGTGAGTGGTGGGCCGCGAGTACAAAATTTTTTTCCCTCTCTGAATATGATCATCTGATTTGAATAATCGTAGCCGCAAAAGCAAAACCACGCGTGAAAAATTGAACAATCTGGTTAATTTTTAATTTCCATTCTATCTCTCAGGGAGTGGAGTTTACTTAGTACGTAAAATATCCCGAATTGGTTTTAAGCGTTTACACCCAATACGGTGAAAGCCTAACTAACCGGCAGCTTTCCGTCATAGCCTATGGTTTATTGCAGAGGGGGTAAGTTCATTATCTATCTATATATAATATAAAACGTATTCCATTTAATTATCACATGATATTCTCTTAAGATTTTCATTTTATAAAAAGTATTTTTTTTATTCTTTGAAATTGATCATAATTACTTCTTTGAAGCAAATCAGAATTTCTCGATATCTTCACGGATTTAACTCTTTGAGTCGCCATGGGACAAATCCAGAGTTCGGATACGAATCCGAGAATTACGGTACTTATGTCTTTCTCCAGATAGTGTTGGTGGGATTCGAACCGAAGTCCTCTCCCACCACTCAGTCCCCATGCTACCAACTAAGCCACTACACTTGGGTAAGTATTTATTTTTTTATTTCCCTCACTTTTATCTTTATTGACATTTAATATTTTTTACCTTTCAAATTTCATTTTTTATTCTTTTGTATATTGTTTTCCTAAATTGTTTAACAGATAGCAATCAAAAGTGTATCAGCTTTTAATGGATTAAAAAATACGTATTTTATTATACATTTATTTTAAATAAATAAAAAGTACATTAATATATTACCCATCAAGCACTATTTTCTACTTTTTTTTTTGTAGATAATACTATCTTTTAATCTTACTTTTATCTATTTTAATGAAAAATATTTGAATACTCTTTATTTAATGGGTTTTATGTTTAACATGTAACATGATATAACATCACTTTTCTACACACACATTAAAGAGGTGGGGTCCACATATTTTTCTTTCTCTTTCATCATTCCACTTTCTCTCTCCATTTTTTTGTGTGTGTTGCAAACAACACTTAAATCATATAACATAACACTAATAAAACCCTTATTTAATTTAACTTTTCAATGTTTCACTGGTAATATATTTTAGTACTATTTATACTAAAAATTTTAATATAACATGCATTTAAGTTCTTATATATATATATATATATATATATATATATATATATAATAAATTAAATATAAATTTTATATACTATATGATAAGATAAATTTTATAATTTTTCAATAGAAAATTGAATTGTTTATTAAATTAAATAATAGCTTTATCTAATAGCTTAAGCTTTTAAATTGAATTGGTTCTTTATATGGTATTAGAATCTCGGTATTATGAGTTTGATCCTTGTTATCTTCTGTTCTATTAATAAAAATAATTAAATATTATAAAAAAATTTCACAAATAAGTTGGACCTGATGCATCATCCACTCTTTAAGTCTAATGAACTCTCGTGTGAAAAAATATTTTAAAGAAATATAAAATCATTAATATAACTACACTCAACCACTAAAACTTTTTGATTGAATTAATTCTTTATAAATATATCCTACTGTTTGCTTCTCTTTGTAGGCATCCATGAGCTTCGACGTCCGACAAAGAGTCCTTGCGAGCATTGTTGTTAAAATCTCGATTTATCACTACGATTTTACGTTTTTATAATTTTTTTTCATCAAAATGATTTTACTAATATTCCAAACGCTTTTACGTTTTTACAATTTTTTACGATTTTTTTACATTATGATTTTACGTTTTACGATTTTTTAATCCTCATCCGATTTCACTTAAGATTTCAATTTTAAGAACATTGCTTGCAAGTGGATAGGAGGGAAAAAATAAAATAAAATATTGTTAGTTATTATTAATTGAGTTTCTTAATCACTTTATTTTACAATAAAATAAAATACAATTTTACAAAGTTTATTTTATATCACTTTATTTAGTATTCTTATTTTTACTTCTTTTGATTTAAGTTTATGAGATAGAATTGTTTTATAAAAAACTATAATTCTTATTAAATTATTTTCATTTTCATTTTCATTTTATTATAAAATATAATATTAGTATTATAATTTTGTTATATTATATCTCAATTTTTTATATTACTTATTTACTATTAAATATTGAAATAAAAAGTAAGAGACTGGACCCGCGCACCAGGGACAGAATATTAAACAGTGATTTCAATAATTGATCAATTCAGGAAATCTTGTGGATGAATCATGGAATCCATGCATATCTACGAGTAGTGCACCCATGATTAGAAATTAGAATTCAATTTTTGCAACAACAAAAAAAATCAATTCAATTCAATTTAATTCCTCTAAAATGTAAATTATCTATATATATTTAGGATTTATCATTTCTCATATTGTAGAAAATAAATTTATCTCTTATATACACATATATGTATGTGGAGTCTATCTGGGTTTATATAAAGAGAAGAAAAAAAGAAAATATATATTATATATTTTCATATGTTTATAAAAAAGTTTATCTCCTATAATATAAAAAAAGTTCGTTTTTTCTGCAGTTACTGCAGATAAGTTATCTGCAGTAAGCCCAATACGACGTTGTTTTGGGCGAAAATGATGGTGTTTTTGTAATTTTAATTTATTTTGGGGTTATAATAGTCTTTATATTTATAATTTTTTAAGATTTCAATACCGAAACGACGTCATTTTGGGAATAAATGCAGATAACTTATCTGCATTAACTGCAGAAACATTTTTTTCCTATAAAAAATACTAAACACATATATTTATGGGAAAAAAGTTTCTGATGTTACTTTAGATAACTTTGTCTAATGTTCATCGAAACGACGTCGTTTTGGAGTTGAAAAACTAAAAAATTAGAATGATAAAGACTGTCATAACTCTGAAATAAATTAAAATTACAAAAACACCATGATTTCTGTTTCAAGACGACGTCGTTTCGATAAAGTTATCTAAAGTAATTTAAAAAAAAAAACCCTGTATTACTATTTAGAGGTAGGATATTTTTACTACCAAAATTTTCTACTACTAACTTACTACCTATCTAATCACCATTGAATCAAAGAGAGAGAATGTTAAAAAGTTTTTGAAAAAAGAGTAAATGTTGATCCAATGGTGATTAGATAGGTAATGAGTTGGTAGTAAAAAAATTTGGTAATAAGAATATCTCTCGTCTACTATTTATAGTGACAAAGACAAAGAATTCTAAAGATTAATTAAAGAGAACGGTAGGGTGCAGAGATTTATGAATGATTTTACTATTATGTTACAGAATCAGAGAAAATCTCACTGAGGCTTTTAGCTTTATACAAAGCAGGAAGAATAATAAAGGAAACAGACAACGAAGGACGTAAATACAGTAACATAATAAATGGGAAACAATGATAGTAAGAAAGATGGTAATTAAGTAATTATTAAATAGTATTCCTTGGCAATGTGAAACAGTGATGCAGGGAAAGTACAGGGACGTTCAGGGCTCTCTCTGTAAAAGTTAAAAAGACTGATATGTGTACTTTGAAAGAGCACCCACCGCTCCTCACTCTAACTCCTACGACATGCCAACACACAGCTACCATTACATATTAATACAATTACAGGGAGTGTCACTCATCTCATCAGTCACCACAGCCTCGCAGTGTCTTTATTCAAATGCAGTAATTACAGAATCCGGAAGCTTCAGGAAATAAATAAACAGTTCCTCTATTACTTTAAAAAAAATTAAATTTAAATAATAAATACGAAATTAATGTACTTGACAAAATATCTATAAATTAAGATAATTAATTTTCTCATTTTACATGAAATTTTTTCTTATATTACACACATAATATATAAGTGAGATCTACAAAAAGGTAAGAAGACAAAAAAATTAAGATGAGACTCGCTCATATATTATAAATATAACAAAAAAAATTTCTCATATAAAATAATAAAACTATTTTCCATAAACTAATGTAATCAGTTTCGCTTGCGTATCAAAACAGGCAAAGTATTTAGTATTGGTCTTTTTTTTTATTTGAATTATTTGAATTTTTAATTTTTACCTTTAGTCTTTTCTATAACTTTTTTAAAATTTTAATATATTCAATCTTATTTTCTTTTTATTCAGAGTCAATTTTCTTCTTTTTATTCAATTTTCTTCAATCAGTTGCACTAGCCTACGATTTGATGTTAGTGAACACCTTTTTTCAAAAAAGGGAGTCACACCTGATCACTTATCATAGTGGCCATAATCGTAGTCAGATTGATTTCTTTCTGGCTAGAAGAGAAGATAGAACTTCTTGTGTCGAATGTAAGGTCTACCCTGGAGAGTGTGTTGCTACGCAACATAAGCTGGTAGTCTTGGATGTTCGGTTCAACAAAGTACGTACAATGAAGAAGAGGGCTCAGAATCCAAGGATAAGGTGGTGGAAGCTTAAGGAGGGAAAAGAGAGAGAGTTCAATGATATAATGTTGCACAAAGGACCTTGGGAGTTTGATGGAGGAGTAAATGCAATATGGAATGAGATGGCTAAGTGTATTCAAAATTTGGGAAGGAGGGTGTTGGGAGAAAGCAAAGGAAATGGATTTCATACAAAGGAAACATGGTGGTGGAATGGAGAGGTGCAAGAGGCAATTAAACATAAGAAGGAGTGCTTTAGATCTTTGCATAAAAGTCCCAATGAAGAGAACCTGCAAAAGTTTAGATTGGCGAGAAAAAATGCAAAGAAAGCAGTGCGAGAAGCGAGAGGCAAGGTTTTCGACGAGTTGTATAAAAGTCTTGGGAGCAAGGATGGTGAAAGAGGTATTTATAAACTTGCAAGGATAAGGGATAAGAAAAGTAAAGACCTCACTCAAGTTAGATGCATCAAGGATGAAAATCAAAAACTTCTGGTGAGAGATGAAGATGTAAATGAAAGATGGTTGAAATACTTCAACAAGCTGTTTAATGGGGATGGAAATACAAGCGAGGTGGACTTAGAGGACGCGTATGATGATATGAATAGAAGATTTGTACGCAGAATTAATACACATGAAGTTAAGGAGGCTTTAAAGAGGATGAAGACTAATAAAGCCTTGGGGCCTGATGGTGTCCTTATTGAAGTGTGGAGAGGCCTGGGGGATGTGGCAATAAAATGGTTGACCAATCTTTTTAATAAGATTCTCCAGACGAATAAGATGCCTGATGTATGGAGGAAAAATATGATTGTGCCTATCTACAAAAACAAGGGAGATATACAGAATTGTTCAAACTATAGAGGCATTAAGCTAATGAGTCATTCTATGAAGCTGTGGGAGAGAGTTATTGAACATCGCTTGAGGAGAGATACCAAGGTTTCTGTAAATCAATTTGGATTTATGCCAGGAAGATGTACCATGGAAGCCATTTTCTTGATGCGACAACTAATGGAAAGATACCGAGAAAAGAAGAAGGACTTGCATATGGTGTTCATAGACCTTGAGAAAGCATACGATAGGGTTCCAAGGAAAGTTTTATGGTGGGTCCTGGAGAAGAAAAAGGTTCCATTAAAGTATGTAAAGGCAATCAAGGATATGTATGATGGGGCTACTACATGTGTAAAAGCTTGTAACGGATCATCAAGTTATTTTCCTATCACGGTAGGTGTACACCAAGGGTCGGCTCTAAGTCCTTACCTATTTGCCTTAGTTATGGATGAACTAACAAAAGATATTCAAGAGGAAGTGCCATGGTGTATGCTTTTTGCAGACGATATTGTGCTTATTGATGAGAGCAAGGAGGGTGTTAATAGAAAACTTGAATTGTGGAGAAGCACATTGGAATCCAGAGGATTCACATTAAGTCGAAGCAAGACTGAGTATCTGAAGTGTGAGTTTTCTCTGGTACAAGATGAGGACCAAGAACCTGTGCATCTAAATGGTCAAGAGGTACCCAAAAAAAATGCTTTTAAATACTTGGGCTCCATTTTACAAAACGGTGGAGAGATTGATGAGGATGTAAATCACAGAATCAGAGCAGGGTGGATGAAATGGCGTAGTGCATCTGCATTTTTGTGTGACTGCAAAATTCCCCTGAAGTTAAAAGGAAAATTCTATAAAACGGCAGTACGACCGGCAATGCTATATGGAGCGGAATGCTGGCCAGCACATAGGCAACATGAGCATAAGATGGGAGTAGCAGAGATGAGGATGTTAAGGTGGATGTGTGGGTACACAAGGATGGATAAGATAAGAAATGAAGATATTCGACGAAAGGTCGGAGTAGTACCGGTAGCCGAGAAGATGAGAGAACATAGATTGAGGTGGTTTGGGCACGTGATGAGAAGACCCATGGATGCTCCTGTAAGAACAGAAGTTTGTTACCAAGAGCTAAACACAAAAAGAGGCAGAGGTAGGCCGAAGCTTACTTGGGGGAAAGTAGTAAAACAAGATTTAATGGAGTGAGATATAGATTGGCGGACAGTATGTCTTAGAAAGAAATGGAGAAAAGCTATAAGTATGGTAGAGGGTTAGACTCGCTGTTATTCCTATGTTCCAGATGGTCCTTTTTTAGTCCTTTTCCCCTTCATTTCCCCCACTTCTTCTTGTCCCTTTCTTTTTTACTTTTATTTATTTATATATACATATATTTTTATTTTATTTTATTTTATTTTATTATTTTATTTATGTATTCTTATTTATTTATTTATTTATTTTTTATTTTTTACTTTTTTTTACTTTTTTTCAACCGTTTTGTATCTTTCATGTGGGTTCATCTACCACCGACCCCAATTAATTTGGGATAAAGATGTTGTTGATGTTGATGTTGATTGTTATTTTTTACTTTTAATTTTTCTATAAATATTATAAATTTTTAATACATTTGATTTTCTTTTTCTTTTTTTCTTTTTATCATGAGTCTACTTTTTTGAGACGAATAAAATAAATATATTAATTAAGTTTCTAATGATGTTAAGATTAAGTTTAAATGGTTATAGAAAATAAGTTATTAGAAAAAACAAAAGAATAAGTGATTCGTAATAAAATCATACTAGAGTTTTTGAATTTTTCTCATAATAAAAGTACAGAAATATATCTCTCTTTTCATACGATGAGAGACTAATTTTGTCTTGCACATATATAAAAGGATGTGCCACTTGTTTTTTTTTAAATGACGAGCGCTTGTGGGTGCAGTATGATATATTTGCATAAGAAAATATAACCACATAAAAATAATATACCTGTATAGAAATTGAGCTGGTTCCAATAATTTATGTTACTATTTGGACAAGTAGCTAAATGTATTTACAAGACGCTAGCCTCCAATGTGAAATCCCATTAACAAACTGTATTCACGCGATGCTAGCAACATCCCATTGAAATTGTCATATTGATCAGAAATAGGGTGATAAACGACCAGGGGCTTTTGGCTCGACTCGTGAAAGCCTGAACTTTTATGTTTAAAATTGATTCTTAGAACAAGGCTTGGACTTGTATAAAAGCTCGTTTAATAAAAAGGTCTCAGGCTCCAATTCAAAAGTTCGGCCTTAGAGCTTCTCAGGCTGGCCTAATATATTAATTTTTATATTTATTTTATATTTTTTATACTACTTGTGATAGCTTTCTCTCTCTCCTCAATCCATTTCATCTCATTTTATTAATTAAACAGACTTTTTGAATGATTTTGTTTTATATTATACTGTTTGGATATACATAAAATTTATGAAAATCTATGGAATTACTAGTGTTGTTGACTGTATATTTTGTTTGGATAAATTTTTGTTGTCTTATTTTGTTTTAAATAGGCTAACAGGCTAAACCAGACTTTTATTTTTTTGTAAATAAGACAGGCCACAGGCTGAAATTATATTCATAATAGGTAACAGGCTTGGTCAGGCTGACACATTTAAACACATGCTTAACCTTTTAAGACCAAAACTCGGCTCGACTCGGTCCGTTAACACCCCTAATCAGAAAGTTAGATATTTTGATTTTTTTTTTTAGAAAAAAAGTGAACCAATGGCCAGTTTGCTCGGTCTTTGGCCCAAAAAGTACTAGATTAGGTTTGTAAATTTTCGGTGGGCCTAGCTAGCCTAAAAATGGCTTGGCCCATAATAGACTTGCCCAAATTAGCAACTCTATTAGGGAGCAATGACATGCGGGACAGCTGGCTTAGATTCCTTCTAAGATTTGTTCTCACTCCTCAGATCTTTATTTTCTCCGTTATTTTGTTGTCATAAGTAGGTTTTACACTAGTTGAAAAAAAAAGCAATTCATTCACACGAAGGTCAAATAGGTGGCCACTAAGAAGGAGGAACTCATTACCTTCATCTATGCTAGCCCCAGACGTGTGGAACATAGGCTTCTTTGGGAGGAAATTCCTAACCTCAACCATGGTATCTGCTTACCTTGGGTTCTCATTGGTGACTTTAATGCCTACCTCAGCAATTCTGAGAAAAAAGGTGGAGCCCCCCTTATCAGGGTGCCATGAAGGAGTTTGGTGATTGCATCAGGTAGGCTAATCTTCTAGACCTTGGTTTCTTTGGGTCCAATTTTACGTGGAAGAGGGTCAGCTCTTGGAAAAATTGGATAGCGTCCTCTTTAATTTGGTTTGGACCACTTGCTTCCCATCGAGGACTGTTAAACATCTTTCTTTCTTTAGCTCCGATCACCACTTATTCTTATTGGGGAAAACGCTAATCGTAGAAGAGCTTGGAAGAAGAGACCTTTCCGCTTTCTTGCATCTTGGCTTACTTGTGAAAGCTTCAGGAGTGTCATAGATAGATGCTAGACTGAATCCAATCATTGGAGGAATGCCTGCGAGAGTTTTAAAGAGGAAGCGTCTGTGTGGCATTGTAATACCTTCAGAGCTCACCTTAATAATAAATTCAGAACTCATGCTCGACTCAAAGGGGTGGAGGATGAGCTTAGTAATTGTCCCAGCCATGCCCTTGAAAGGTTGCGCAATAATTTATGGGATGAACTTAATAACATTTATCTTAAAGAGCAGAAATCTAGGTGCAACTGGCTAGTCTATGGATATAGGAACACCCGCTTCTATCATACATCAACGGTGATCAGACGTAGAGCAAACAAAATTCTTATGCTCCTTGACGACAACAAATCTTGGGTGTCTGAACCAGAAGAACTCAAAAATCTGGCGATAGTTTTTTTTAGAAGTTATACTCTAGCAGTGAGGTTGAACTCCCCTCTTGGCCGTTGCAGAACTATTTTCCCTTGGTGGAGGGTGCGTCTTTCCTTCGGTTAGGTGCTTCTCCCTCTGATAATGATATTAGGGACATCATTTTTTCCATGCACCCCTATAAGTCGCTAGGACTTGGCGGCCTCCAAGCCATTTTCTTCCAAAGCCAGTGGGAGAAAGTGAAACCATTAGTGTGCTCCCTAATTAGAGACATATTTGATTGCCCAGATAAAATAAGAGGAATTAACCAGACATTTATTTGTCTCATCCCTAAAATAGACAACCCTTCTTCTCTGAAGGATTTCAAACTGATTAGCCTCTGCAATGTGGTTTATAAGATTGTGACCAAGCTCCTTTCCAATCGGTTTAGACCCCAAATGAATACCCTTCTGCAACCTAACCAATGTAGTTTCATAAAGGGTAGACATAGCTCGGATAACATAATTATTGCTCAGGAAAATTTTCACTCCATGACATTTAAAAAAGGCAAGAAGGCTTGGATGGCAATCAAAGTTGACTTAGAGAAAGCCTATGACCATGTGAAATGGGATTTCCTTAGACAAACTTTGATTGCAGTTGGTTTCTCGTCTAAGGCTACTGAGCTACTCATGGAGTGTGTCTCTTCTAGTTCAATGAATGTCCTTTGGGATGACATCTCTACTGTAACGTCCCTGTCTCGAGCCGATTCAATTAACATGTATATGATATAAACAGAAACAACGAAAGGCTTAACTTACGAAAATACGAGCTAACTTTTTTTCTTTTTCTACTTTAATTCTTACTCGGCGTAAACGAAAATCGGGCAGAGTTTCCTCTATAAATCGGACAACTGGGGATTTTCCAATCCCACTTAGAAGCATTTCCTGATAAACAGTTTATACAACATATCAATTCAGAAATATCAGGCATCCCAATATGATCACATACCCATCCACGGGCGCCTGCATAACATGGCTCCGTGCCACTATATCTAATAGCCTGGAATCCAACACGTACACATATCTGAATACTACATCATCATATAACGTGCCTGAATACTCAAATGTGCATGCATCAAACTGTCAGACATGTACAAAACATATACAGGCCACATACAAAATAAAGGATCTAACATCATGATCCAAAAAATACTGAAATACTAAAGGAAAGCACTATACTCCAAAATAGAAGTAGCCTACAGCTACTCAAAATCCAATCCGTCCAAAATCCTCAGCCACGGGTCGCGTCCCTGCCTAGAAAGGTCTCACCGGGGATCTGGGCACCTGAAAATATGGCCCCAACGAGGGGTGAGATTACAAATCTCAATAAGCTCTAGGTTTATAGAGAATTCTCCATACCCCTGGCTCACTCCTGCATGAAAGTCAGATACAGAGTATACAAATACAACATATAGCATATATTATAACAGAACAGAGCATATATCCATATCATATCGGAGGCGTGCGCCGTCATTCGCAAGGGAGGACCCCAAGCGGAAATCAATGCACGTGTTCCCAAGGGAGGACCCCAAGCGGAACCAGCAGAGGCGTGCACCGTCATTCCTAAGGGAGGACCCCAAGCGGAAATCAACGCACGTGTTTCCAAGGGAAGACCCCAAGCGGAACCAGAGCATGTCAGAGGTGTACATCGTCAATCCCAGGGAAGCCCCAAGAAGACATCAGTGTACCATATAACAATACAGAAATCATATCAGAGCAAGTCATATCATGTTATCAAATAACTCTATATGAATGCATTTACACAAAGTATTATATCAACAGTCATGCATTCCAACCACAGTCCACTAACTATGGTGGAGCACTCGAGCAGGAAAAGACTCCTTAAACATAGAGCTTACCTCTTGAAGCTTTATCAATCTGCTTACTTGTGACACAAGTTACTTTTATATCTTCAAGAGATTTCGATCGTTTTCAGTCCCTAGGCGCACCTAGAGAAAGAATCCAAAATACAAATCCATAAAATGCTATCATGCCTAGATTTTTCATAAGGCATACATTTTATCGCTTATCTTCCTTTCTTTATATTTTTGCCAATGCTATGCCAATACACAAGTCTAGGCCACCATATACTCGTTAGTGTTCTTTAACTTAATCAAGTGTTCACTTGAGAATTTTCAACATAATTCATGCCATTTTACTTAAAGAGGTCGTGGACCTACACTAAAGACATCAAGATATTTTTCCATAATTTCCTTTCAAACCATTTCACTTCATATCCTTATTAATTTCATGTATTGAAAACTCAACACCTTAACAAAATAAAACATAATCTAATCATCCTTATTTTACCCTATAAGGCCAAAATCCATAAAGGAGAAACCAAGGGTTTCTTTCTTTTCCAATTCATTTTCCCCCTAATTTTGCAACTTACACCTACATGCATATATATACATTATGTCCAATTAAATTTTGAACAATAAACCCCTCTATGGCACCTTATGGCCGAAACCTAGAGGCATCACACCATAATATTTTTCCCACTTTGGTATTCTTAATAACTCATCAATTCCACTTATTCCAACACATTAACCCTTCCCAATACATGAATTAGAATTTTGCACATCATTCCCTCATAACTCTATAAAGGCCGAAACCTAGGGAGATACAACCCAAGGGAATTTTTTTCATTTATCATATGTACAAATGCTTATTTCATATGCTTATATCCAAGACATCAAAAATCCGTCATCAACTTTCTTTTTAAACTAATTTATTTCACACCAACACATACTCACAATTTCTATGACACAAATCATCAAAATAACATCATGGAAACCAAGGTTTCTTACCACTAATCAACTTCCCAAAGCCTAGAAAGCATCCACACAGCAAAACTCCACCAAAAATGTCATTTCTCGTCCTTGATGAATAGTGTCACGAAAATGGGGGGAGGAAGAACCCCTCACACACTCAACTATAGCTCAAATTGATCGGTGGAATGGATTCATTGAGTAGTTTCTAATCAATTTCATGTGGTGGGTCTTTGAATTTGGAGGATGGATGATGTAGAAAACAAAGAAAGAAAAACCAAACCCTAAGCCCCCCTTGTCAAAGTGCAGCTCGGTTTTTGTGAGGATGAGAGGAGAGAGAAACTGATTTGGATAGTGATGGTTTAAGTGACTTGGGGTTTTTAAACATATATGAGTTTTAATCGGTTGTTTTTCTATCGCGTAATTTTAACTTAACGGACCCGGAACTAACTTAGAGTTACGGACATATTTTTATTTTCCTAAACTCATTTACATTAATTTTTATTTCCTAAAGAATTGTATTCATGATTCACAGTATGGTTTCTGCACCGTTTTTTGACGAAATGCACTGTGAACCACTAACTGTACTTCGTTTACTTCTGAATTTAAAACTTATAAACTTGTCATTTTCTCGGGCCTATATTGACTTGCTTGGCATATATTGGACTTTCTTATTCTTATTTCATCAATTATTTATTTCTGGACTCTACCGGTTGCTTAAACAACGGTAAAAAATACCCGACAGAAAACACTATTCACGAGATTTTCACAGAAAGTGCCAAACTATACAATTTTTCGTTCTGAACTCATATATGGAGTCAGAATTGTCAAATTATGTCTCTAACATCATTTTACTCATTTTAGATCTACTGATTAATTCACAAGACTGCAAATTCTCCGACAGAACACACTGTTCATAACCTAGTCATGATTACAGTCAAAATACTCAAAATCACTCACTAAATCTAATTATGGCATTTAAATCCTTAAATTAAATCTCTAATTAAAATTTACCAATTAGGGTCATTATACCTATGAAGGAGTTCAATCCAACTAGAGGGATAAGACAAGGGAACCCCTTTCCCCCTTACCTTTTTGTGCTTTGCATTGAAAGGCTTGCTCAGCTCGTTAATGAAGCCTGCAATAGAAAAGTTTGGAAACCGATTATCCTTAGGAAGAATGGTTCTCCGATCCATCACTTATTTTTTGTGGATGATCTTTTCCTCTTTGCAGAGGCTTCGTTGGAGCAGGCCTAGCTCATCTCTAAAGTTCTGACTACTTCTGCTCTTTTTTGGGCCAACGTGTCAATAGTGAGAAAAAGAGAATTTTTTCTCTAAGAACATCAACCATAACTGCACATCTGACATATCCTAGGCCTTGTGTTTTTCTATTACCTCTGACCTTGGCAAATTTTTAGGGATCCATCTTTTTCATGGCAGGATCAATCCCTCTACGTTCTCTCATGGCCTTAAGAGAATGGACCAACGTCTGACTTCTTAGAAGAGAACGACTCTCTCCCTTGCAGGGTGAACTACCCTTGCTCAATTTGTGTTGGCTGTTATGCCCCTCTATACCATGATGTCCTGCCCGCTCCCTGCTCGTACGAGTATGGACATTGACAAGAGAGGGAGGAACTTCATATGGGGATCCACTGCTGACAATCGGAAGGTCCATGTTGTTGCCTTGGATAGAGTTTGCAGGCATAAGGATGATGGTGGCCTTAGTATTCGGCAAGCTCAGAAGGTCAACCAGGCCACTATGATGAAACTGGGGCACATGATGCTTACTAAGAGAAATGATCTCTTGATGAGGGTGCTGAAGAATAAGTACAACAAGGGGGATGATATGTTTCCTCATATTAGCTCTAAACAAAACTCTTCCTTCATTTGGAAAGGGACTGTCAAAATGTGGCCCAATATCTTAGAGGGTTCTAGCAGTCAGCTTGGAGATGGTAGAGGCACCAGATTCTTGTCGGAGAAATGGATCTCTAATTGGAATTCTATTTTAGATCAAACTAGTGCTCATATCCCTGAAGACCATCTCAATTGGACGGTGGATAAATGTTACTGGGGATCGTACTTGGAATTGAACCCTTCTCCAAACCCTTCTTAATGAGGAGGCTTGCGAGAAAATAGCATCCATTATCCCTCCTATTCTGAGCCAAGGAGAGGATAGAGTGGTGTAGAACCAATCTCAAGATGGAGTATTTTCTATCAAGTCTGCCTATTATTCCCTTTTAGATAACCCACATGTTAATGATCACAATAATTGGAAGAATGTCTGGGGTTGGGAGGGTCCCCAACACATTCAGAACTTTTTATGGCTCCTCAAAGGCCGTAACCTTTTGACTAATGCCAACAAAAGGGATTGCCACCTTGCGCCTAGTGCAGCTTGCCCAAGGTGTGACAATGTCACTGAAGACTGCCTACACGTAATGAGAGATTGCACTAGTAGTAAACTGATTTAGAAAAGCATGTTTCCTAGTAACAAGCACAGAGATTTTTTCCAAAATGATTTTCTGGTTGGATTGATGGAAATCTCAAGACGACAGTGAAGACCAGTTTTCAGGGAATTAAATGGAATGTGATATTTGGTATTTTGTGTTGGCATATTTGGCAGGCTCGCAACAAATTAATTTTTAAGGGGGAGGCTTTTCATCATTTCTCCATCATCAGAAAAGCTGTGGACTCTGCAAGGAACTTGTGGATCATTAATAATAAGCTGATTAATAGTGGCCTTCGAAGGGACGAAAGAGTGGAGCAGATTATTACTTGGAAGGTTCCTCCTCATGGTGGGGTCAAAGTTAATGTTGATGTCTCTAACATACATGGAGGATCGAAGTCTAGCTGTGGTGGAGTCATCAGGGATGAAATTGGTAATTGGATTATGGGATTCCATAGAAACACTGGGAGTGGATCAACTCTGAGAGCAGAGCTTTGGGGTTTAGTTCATGGTGCTAAGACTGCGTGGAATGCTGGATGTAAACATGTGTGGATGGAAAGTGATTGTCTAGTCGCATTTCAACTTGTTCTGTCTGGTTGTATTGCCCAACATCCATTAGCTTCCCTTATTTCTAGAATTAGAAGATGTTTAACTGGCGCTTGGACAACCAATTTATCTCGTACCTTTTGAGAAGGCAACATGGTAGTGAATTGGCTTGCAGGGTTCACACATGATCGTGAAGATTGAAACTTATGTATCATGGAATAACCCCTTGAGGGATGTATGTCTCTCCTTCATATGGACGAAATGGGTCTCGGTAGTCTTAGAGTTTGTAGCTAGCCTTTATTTTCTCTTATTTCAAAAAAAAAAACATTTTTTTAATCCCATATTTACTTGTTCAAACCAATCTAATATTGAGACATATTTTTAATTTAAAAATTACTTTTAAACTAAAATTTTAAAAAAAAAACAAAAATAAAATCAAAAACTGTTTAGTGACTATATAAAAATATTCTGGAAATTGTTGATACTTCCTTTTTCCTTAAAAAAAATGATGATGTCAATACAAAAAAAAGCCACAGCTACTTTTACCATATCTTTAGAATTTGACCGAGTCAGAAAAATCAAAAATTGGTCCTCGAACTAGTCTAGTCAACTCTCAAAAATTGGATTTTCAAAAATTAGTAAAAAAAATCGAAAAATCAAACTTAAACCTATTGAACCATTTGAACTGATCAAGATAATTTATTTATAGAATTCTTTTAAAAACTTTTACATTACACTGATTATTTGGTTCACAATTAATCAAAGCTTATCCTTCTCTTAATTCGTTTAATATAAGATAAATACAAGTTTCTAATGGAACAAGATTTTGACTTCTATTTATAATAAGAATCTTCACCTCTTCCCCCTTTATTTAATGAGGTATTGATTTCTCTTATTACAAATCTTCTCGTGTAACATAAAGAAATCAATACCCTTATTTTTTATTTTGAGTAAAAACCCAAATTGGTCCCTGACAAAAAATGCGGTGGCCAAATTAGTCCCTCACAAAAATAAACTCGTTGGATAGTCCCCAACATTGTGAAACAGGACCCACGTTAGTCCTTCTGTCAATCCAAAAGTGACGGTGTGAATGACAGTGATGATGTGTCACGTTAATTGACATGCTGAAGGCCACGTGGATATGAAGGAACGACGTCGTTTTGAGAGTCTCATACATCTTGGACAGAGCATTTTTTGTTAAACCCAAAATTGTCCCTCACCTAACCGTTGGACACTTTACCTTTTCCTTCTCTTCTAACTTCGACGCTCCATTGTTGAGAAGGAAGAGGACTGTGGAGTAAAAACTGGGAACAACACGTTTGGAATACTACGAACTTCTTCAACAATCGAAGGGAACCGGTGGAAGACAAAGAGAAGTTGGGTTTTTTGTGAGGCTGAGCCTACCGTACAAAAAGGTAAGAGTATTTATTTGTTGAAACATTTTTATATTGTTCTTTGTCATCCTTTTGATTGTGGTCCCCATGTTGTTCCCCTTTGTTTAATGCTTGTTTTTTTTCTGCATGAAGTGGACATTGTGGTCCATGTTTCCATTTAGGGTTTTGTGTTAAAGAAAGTAACTACCAGGTGGTGTGGTCCCTGTTTTTGAAAAAGTGCCATGGTTGACCCAGTAACATTTAAAAACCCCATGGTAATCGTTGGAAAAAAAGTCAGCATCCATAAAAAATGTTGCTTTTTTTATTGCTTTGTATTGTTTAACCCTTTCAAAGTCTGTGGCCGTTGGTTTAATGATAGGTTTGGTTTTTTGGTTTTGACAGATGTCCGAATACATAGTGATTGTTTATCATCTCGGCGGTATTTTAGTCAGAGATGAAGATGGAGTGATGACCTATATAAATGGAAGGGTGGACTCATTGCCAGAGATGGACATTGATTACTGCAATATCCGTGACCTTGACACGCTGTTTAAGCAATATGGGTATGAAAAATGCAAGAGGATGATGTGGCTACAACTTGGGGTACCCGATTTGGAACAAGGGCTCAGACCTCTTAGTACAGATTCAGATGTGTGTGCCATGTGTGAGGCTGCTTTAGGGAATGGCAATGAGATACATGTCTACTTTGAGGACTGCATCTCAATTCCCGAGTTTGCTTCACCTACACATGACAGTGAAGAGGATAATGTCATTAGGTAAAGTGTCCACCGGTTAGGTTAGGGACAATTTTGGGTTTAACAAAAAATGGTCTGTCCAAGGTGTATGAGACTCTTAAAACGACGTCGTTCCTTTATATCCACGTGGCCTTCAGCATGTCACTTAACGTGACACATCATCATCGTCATTCACACCGTCACTTTTGGATTGATAGAAGGAATAACGTAGGTCCTATTTCACATTGTTGGGGACTATCCAACGAGTTTATTTTTGTGAGGGACTAATTTGGCCACAACATTTTTTGTCAGGGACCAATTTGGGTCTTTACTCTTTTATTTTATTTTTTGTAATGAATACCCTTATTTAATTTGGAACTAGTATAGAATAAGTTTTATCTTTTTCTATTTGTATATTCAATGTGGAACAAGTTTATTTGATACTTATTTATCCGATAAATCAATTTAACAATGTTAGAAATACATTTTAATACTTTTTTTGTTTTATTTACACCTAGCATATGTATATTATATTTTACACACACACATTAGAAACCCTGGCTTGATCTTAGTTAAACCTTAAAAATTATATCGTGTTTTTTAAACAAGTTTATTGTTTATTTTCAAGCTTTAAAAGATGAAATAAACTTTGAAATATTCCAGTTTGACTGATATTTTATCTACATTTTGTATTTTAACTTCTAAAATTTGAATTTTAATAATAATATTAATTTAAAACTACTTTTCAACACAATTAAGAGTAATAAAGAGAAAAATTGTATGTTTATTCTCATTAAAGTATTACATATATTAAATTCTTAAAAAAAGAGAGCATGATATTTTAAAATTAAAAGATATCCTTTAAACATTTTTGAAAAATGAAAAGTGTAATTTATTCTTTCAATAATTATTATAAAAAATGAATTAAGAATATGGTAAATGGTAGGAGAGAAATTATCTTATGTTGTTAGACAAATAAAGTGGGATCCATCAATTTTATTTTATTTTTAAAAAAAGAGAAGTATATCTTTTTATATAAATGTAATATGAATATTATGTAACATAAGAATATAATTTTCCAAAATTATTATGTAACATAAGAGTATAATATTTCAAAATTATTATAACAAAAACATAATAAAAATAGGGAGATATTATACTTACTACTAAAATTTTTTACAACTCTTATTACTAAATTAATCACCGCTGATTTCTGTCAATTTAATAATTATAATTTATTATATACACCTATTAATTATTCATTTTTAATAAAGTATTTATGGAAATCAATAATAATTAATGAAAAATTATACTCTTATGTTACATAAGATTCATCTTTCTGTTATCAAAAAAAAAAAAAAAAGATTCATCTTTCATGTTACACTCACATAAAAAGATATGCCTCACTTTTTTAAAAAAAAAAAATTAGTGAGCCCCACTTAATTTATCTCACAACATTAGATAACTTCTCTCCTACAACATGAGAGAAATAAAGCCGATAATTAATTTAATAATAAAAATTATAGAACTTTTTAATAATAAGTATAATCACCCCATAAAAATAAACGATATATAAATTCATTTGATTGCGGGTTTAGGATATGGGAAAAACGTTTATCTTTTTAATTGACATAATTTATATTCTTTCACTCTCACAAAGAGATGAGATTCATATCTTTATTTTTTTTTGACAACTTTTTCTCCTCTTTTATCTATCTCTTAAAATAATACAACTTTACATCCTTTAAAATGAAGATAATTTTTCCTTACGATATCATTCCTCGATTTCCAATGCATTCAAATTATCAAGGTATCCTGGAAGATAGGATATCATTCCTCGATTTCCAATGCATACAAATTTTTGTCACTAACGCTGAAATTGACAGTTCTGATTCTGCCATGGTACCAAGCCCTATCTTCTCTGTGATCTGTCACTATTCATTTAAAATTTTGGGTAATTAAATGGTTGTATTGAAAGCAAATTTAATTGAGTAAGAATTTTCTTCCTGTAAATCTAGATTTTTTAGTGAATAAAAAATTAACGATTTTTCTAAAGTGAAAAGAAGCATAAAATTGGGAGAGGACTGAAAAGTGAAAACAGAGCAAGATGAAAATGTTTAGACTTTCATTCATAGTTGTTTCACACATGGGGAAAAATTTACTTTTACTGCTTTCATACTATAGGAGTGGCCCAATATAATGGGATAGAAGTTGTAATCTACTGTTAAAGTTTCGTTTACTATACCAAGTAAGTGTAATGTAATTTTCATTCTAAATTATCAGCTCCTCAAACAGCATTCTTTTTCTCTTAGATGCAAGCTTACATCCTATGACACAAAATACATTCCTAATTATTAAATGGGAATAATATATTTACATACTTTTTTATTTACAAATTTTTTATTTATAAATTCTTATAAATTACACTAAATATGACTGATCATACTTCAATCAAGAACGTATAACCAATCATACTTAATGTAATTTGTAAAAAAAAAAATTATAAACGAATTATTCCTCTTATTAGATATGAATTGTCATTGACAAATGTTATGCTTTAGTCTTGAAAAAAAAAAAAAACTTTCTCTGACATGTAACTGATAATTTGATGCTGCAATTTAAGCAAAGCATAATCAAGGTTAATTGAATCTGCTAAGATATCTGACCAAATATAGATCTCCAATCTGTATTTAACAGCTGATACAGCAGTTGAAATTATTTGAAGAAAAATAAATTGGAAACCAAACACATAAAAATAAGTTTTTTTTTTTTTTTTTGATAAAAAATAAATTATTATGTGTTGGCCCTTCCTTATTTCGTTCGCATGTGATTACTTAATCAGGAATCTTGGATTGGGACTAATGGCATTTTTCCTCCGTATATCTCTGGGATCTGACTCTCATCTATATCTTCCAACAAGGTTGATTTCAGCTTTTTGTTCTCCACGAATAATATCTGCAAGGAAGTGCAACATTCAAAATATGTTCCTACAACATCTCAAACACATGCATTATGCATCAAGTTACAAATTTGAAGTGTCACCTTCTTCTTGGTATTGCTGTCAATGAAAGTGTTAACAATTTTCCATACTTTCATAAACAAGGAAGGTGCGTGGACAATAAACAACTTCCCCAATCTCTCTGGGTAGTAATCCTGCATTCAAAAAACACTCACGAGGTTTGGATGTTTCAAGTTACCAACTGCACACACAAACTTATGCACAAGATGACTACTACTATTTAAGAACACACGAAAGAAATGGTTAAAGAATGAAGGAAGACCTATACCTGCAAAATGGCTAAAGCATTAAGGTATCCACGAAGGTCACTATTTGCGTATCCCCATCCCTTAATATCAGCAATAGCAAGAAACTTTTCTTGCCCCGGTGGCATCCTGACACATTCAATGGGTATGTTACAATCCTCTAATAACTGAATTCACAGTTCTAAAGGTAGGTTATGCATCATATTTTCGTTTGTGTATGCACATGTGGTCATGAATTAATATAGGAAAAGGGGTTTACCTTGAACATAGTTTCTCAAGAGCAAAGACCACATACCCTGTACACACACACAAAAAAAAAAAACATTAGTCATTATGTAACTTGAAACATAAGTACATAACATAAGAGGACTTCAAATGTAATGGCATCTCAAGTGAAACACATACGTTTGAATGCATCACCATCTTTGTTTTGAAAATGTTTTGCAGCAAAGGCAACAGTTATAGGTCGACCCTTCTTATCATGTCCTTGCACGAACATCTTGCCATGTGCAAGTTCATCAGGAATCTCAGACGGGGATATGGAACCATTTGGAACAAACGAATGTCTCCATTTCAAGTACTTGAGGAACATTGCCGAAGCCTTATCTACATCCAAATCACGAGCGCGCAAGAATCTTCTAATCATCAAATCATCTACATCCTGCCCACAAAGGGTCAACTCAAATTTCAACCACTTGCTTCCTAATCAGTGATGTGGTGAACAAACAACTTGGGCATCATAAAATTTTGCATTTTAATCACAAGAGTTAAGAAAAGGTCAAATTTTGGGTTTTCCATTCTGCTTAATCTAATGAACTGTATCATATTTCCTAATCTAATTATCTGTTATGTGGTGGGTAGGACATGGAAATATGCCTGAGTGACACAGATCCAAGCGGGTATGAATAGTTGCCACTTGCCAACAAGAGACACCAAAATCCATCACTTTAATAGAAAGAGAAAAAGGAGGTACAAACTACAAAGACATGACACAAGTTGTTGTTACAAAACGTGGCAAGTTTACGATGATGTTTGTACCTTAGAAGAGGGATCTTGGCTTTCAACAAAGGATCTCATGAGACGGATTTTGGTGAGCTCTGTCTCTGAACTGTCATCAAGAACCACTTGTGCTTTTGCTTCTGATTTAGCCAATTCATGTTTGGAATCTAAAGTTGATTTCTGAGACTCAGAACTCACTGGTTCCATTCCTTTGAACCAATCGTCCTTGATATTTGTCTCTGCCTCAGCAACACCAATGTTCCTTTGCTCACACACCTCGTTGAGCATTGAGATATACCATATATTAATAACATTGACTAAGATGGATTTCTTTTTCTTTTTCTTTTTTCTTTTTTTAATACCTATTGAATGCTCATACAGTTTGGGTGACATTGGTGGCTTGTATTTGACGTGAGTTCAATTGTTCAACTACCCAATTGGATTGGGTTTGGGTGTGAGCTTTAATTTTCAGTGTTAAATACGAGTTCCCCACAAATGGGCAAATGGAAATGACCCATCGAAGATTGCGAAATTACTGCACTTTTGATCCATCGTCCACAACTCAAATAAATATCACAGCTTCCCTGGATACGTGAATTGACATCGATTGTGCCATGGTACATCACAATTTGCGTGGGAACGTGGCACCATCAAATTGCTAATAAAATAAATAAATAAATCTTATAATTAGCCCCAAAAAAATAAAAAATAAGAAAAAGAAGAAACGGGTGTGTTAGTTGTCTTAAAAGTTAGGTGCTGCCTCTGCCACGTGAATCAACATATCAGCTTGTTCCAACTTAATAATATAAATTTGATAGTGAGAGTTTTGTTATATCCGATTTGAATTTGGATTAGTTAATGTTATTCGCAATTAGATACCGAATAATTTATAATAATAAAAAGTTAAGTGCTATCATATTATTATTAGTTTTTAAAAAAGTTGTCGTAAAATTAGGATATCAAAAATATAAAATAATTACTGAATTTGTTAGTATTTTAATCCTTTCTAAAAATAAATATGATGAAGTTTTAGATTTATGAAAGATTAATTTTTTGACAAACTAATTTTTAAAATATTAATATGATGCGCACTAATGTTTGCGGGATTACTTTGGAATAAAAATATTTAAAAAATTAATATAGTGACATTAATATTTAAAAACTGGATTTATTACAAAAATCAACATCTGCCATATTAATTTTTTTCCTTCAAAAAATACATGTTTATAAATTTCATTTTAAGTAGTAAATAATTAACTAATACCTTAAATTGGTTTAAATTATTTTTATATGAAATTAATGTATTATACAAGCAAAATGTTATAAACATACATTAGTGATTTCAACACTTCGGCCGAGTCAAATACTTTTTCCAATCTTTCTTTATTGTGCTCACGAATATTTAGATGATTTTATTTTATTTAAACCGTAAGACATCTTTAGAAAACACGATTTAATGCGTCAATCAAATATTATTTTTAATGTTTTGATTTGAAAGAAAAGTAAAAATATGGCGTGAAATTAAGACAAGACATTTTAACTAGTATAAAGAAAGAAGGTTTTTTTAATTTTTTTGAACTACTAAAAATATTATTTTTTATTTATTTATTTTATCCAAAAAAGAAAGAAAGAAGGTTTTTTTAGTCTTACTAGATTTTTTCAGTGAGACCAGTATAAAAGAGAACTAACGAAGAAACAACATGATTCTATCAAATTACAAGCAAATGTTAAACATCTGAAGGAGGATCTGGATTTCCGAGTTGCCACTAAATAAAATGTCTATGCTATTCTGTAATTATTTTTGTTAAGACAACTTCTTACTTCTTCTTCCGTTGCATTTATAATATATGAATGAATTCATTATACCATATTTTCGTAGCATTTCTACACATTGAGTTAGTATTTAGGAAAAATTTCCGTAAATGAAAGATGAAGTGTGTATGTGTTAGAGAAAAAACGTCGACTATAAAAAATAAAATTGCAAATGATATTTTTCTCTGGTATAAGACTTAGAGGTTTACTTTCATTTCCTCACCTAATAAAAAGATCGATGGTGGAGGCATGGAAGGGTTAGGAGAGTCAACCTCTGAGATTTCGTCCTTATTATTCCTTATGTACACCAAAAAGTTAGAGAATTTTTCAAATGTGGCTATGTATTGATCTACTGCCGTGTCACCTTGTCCAAGTTATTGTAAATTTTGTTTCCTTTGCCCTTCTCATAAAAATTCCTAGCTCCGCTATTGAGAAGGATGGATTACACATAGTCATTCTTTTAATTGCTTGAGGATTACTTGTTCTTTTATTTAGCGCTTCAAGCTTTCTCTTTCTCTCCTATTTATATAGATGACTTGGAGAGCTATCTTTCATGTTCTAAATTCTTCTCCATTTTATGCGTAGGATTTCAAAGAAACCTTTTAATTTTCTACGAAGTCTTTTCATTTTTCCTATGCACAAGAACTTCAGAAGATGTTAACCGTTCACAGTCTAATGAAGTATCTAATTAAGAAGAAATAACTCCAAAAAATCTTCCCTTTTTTGACTTAATTATAGGGAATTACCACACCGACTCCTTCACACCAATCTTCAAACTTCTTCATCGAAACGACATTGGTCATTATATCCGACTAGTTAAAGTTCGTATAAACTTTGTCAACTGGTAAATGATTCTCCCTTAATCACATCTTGGATTCAAAGGTAACAGATGTCAATATGCTTTGAGCCAAAGTGATAGATAAATTTTTTGCCAAGTGTATTGCACTTTGATTGCACATTTTAACACATATTTTTCTTGTTGGTGACCCAACTTGAGCAGAATGTTTTTCGTTCACAACTGTTATTGAAGACAGTGGGTGATGTTAAATCACTAAGAGGTTTGAACCCATGTATAAAGCAGAGGAGGAGGTAGATGATCAGAATTATCATTGTGCTATTATAAACAATTAAAAAACAGACTTACTTGTCAGGTATTAGGGAAAGACAGAATGATGAATCAGATATGCAAAATCAGAAGGATAAAATCCGAGCCTACAGAACGTGTCTCCTTAAGACAATTTGCCCCCTCACTGATGCCTAAGGTAGATGGACACTTGTCTCCCAGGATAGAACAGATTTCGTCTGAAGAGTGGCGGCACTACCAGTCAACAACCCAAACGAACACAACAAAATGCCAGAGGAAACTACACCGGAGTATGAAAAGGAACATGCAAAACCGGAAGGAGAAAAATTCCGGCAGAGTTTCAGTGCAGAAAAATTGGATCCATTTTATGAAGGTGTCAGTGTCTATTTATAGACACTGACCGGTCACGTTTCAAAAGGCACCTATTCGACGACGAAACAACACATCCGTTGGACACGAAAAGACACATTCGTTCAACACGAAAAGGCACCCATTCAAGGATGAAACAATATGTCCGTTAGGATGAAACAACACATCCATTAGGATGAAACAACACATCTGCTCGGATGAAACAACACATCCGTTCAGATGAAACAACACATCCTTTAGGATGAAAAGATACATCTGTTTGTCGACGAAAAGACACACCCTTTCATTACCAAACTTCTTATTCATAACCAATAGAGTGTCTACACAATTTATATATATATATATATATATATATATATATATATATAAATTCCAACAATCCCCCACATGGATAAGAAGTCAAATCATCGTGACAAAAAATGCACAAGAGTATAAATACAAAGTGTAATTTCCTCAACGAGAAACAACTGCATCGAGACAGGTGGAGTTACCTTTGAACCTTCTCTAGTGAAAACCTATCGGATATACTCGGTCAATCGGTGGTCTAGGTCGACTTGAACCGTCAACCTTTAGTGTATACCTAGACAATAGGAGTCACACAATTGCTTCTCTAGCATTGTTGGTCCTTTGTTGCGCCCATTTTGGCCGTGGGACACCTGCCTGGTTCTGCGAGTGTTTTAGAGAATCGGCCTTTGAAAAATTCTCATAGAAGCTGCCCTCACTTCACACTCCCATAGGTGATTTCTTGTGATGTAACTCACTATACATCATCTGAACACAACATATTAAGAAATCATTAAAAGCCTAAGTGCTTACCCTCATAAATACACTGTCATGTCTTAGGAATGAGTATGAGTTTAAAAACTCCACAGTGTTTGAACAGTCGAACATCACTTAGTTGTCTCTTTGAACCTAGTTCATGGGATCTCCACTCTTCTAGGTAGAGTTACCGCAATGCTCAACAATTGATAGGCCTTAAACCCATTCCTTTCGACAAATTTTCAACCAACTCTCTAGGAATCCCTTTGGTTAACGGATCCGCTATGTTCTCCTTAGACTTAACATAATCAATTGAAATGATTCCATTCGAGAGTAGTTGTCTTACGGTATCATGTCTACGACGTATGTGTCTAGACTTACCGTCATACATGACGTTCTTGGCCCTTCCAATAGCTGTTTGGCTATCACAATGTATGCATACGGATGGTACCGGTCTTGGCCAATTAGGAACATCCTCAATAAAATTACGAAGCCATTCGACTTCTTCACCGGCCTTATCTAAAGCAATAAATTCTGCTTCCATGGTTGACCTTGCAATGCAGGTTTGCTTGGACGATTTCCAAGACACAGCACCTCCAGCAAGGGTGAACACATATCCACTTGTGGATCTAGTGTCGTTAGAGCCGGTGATCCAATTTGCATCACAATACCCTTCTATAACCGCGGGGTATTTCTCGTAATGCAAAGCATAATTCTGAGTATACTTCAAGTATCCCAAAACTCTTACCATAACTTTCCAATGATTCTCATTTGGATTACTGGTAAAGCGACTTAACAGACTTACTGCATAAGCAATATCAGGTCTGCTGCAGTTCATAACATACATAAGGCTTCCCAACACTTGAGCATATAGCTTTTGTGCTGTAGCTTTACCAGTGTTCGTTAATAAACTCAGATTAGAATCTACAGGGTTCCTCACAGGAGTTATATTCAAACTCTTGAATTTCTCAAGAACCTTAGCTATATAGTGAGCCTGTGATAAGGCCAACCCTGTAGATGTTCTATGGATTTTAATACCTAGGATAACGTCTACTATCCCCATATCTTTCATATCAAACTTACTTTTAAGTAATTGTTTAGTAGCATTAATCATTTGATTATTACTACCCATGATTAACATGTCGTCTATATAAAGACAGACAATGGCAAAACATTTTTCAGTATTTGAACATAGACACATTTGTCACATTCATTAATTCGAAATCCATTTGACAACATAACTTTGTCAAATTTCTCATGCCATTGCTTTGGAGCTTGCTTTAACCCGTAAAGGGATTTTATTAAGCGACAAAATTTCCGTTCTTGTCCTGGAACAACAAAACCTTCAGGTTGTTCTAAATATATCTCTTCTTCCAGGTTGCCGTTTAAGAAGGCGGTTTTAACATCCATTTGATATACTTCTAATCCATTCAATGCAACTACCGCGATCAACAACCTAATGGATGTGATCCTTGTAACAGGTGAATAAGTATCGAAATAATCGAGATCTTCACGTTGCCTGTAGCCTTTTACTACAAGCCTTGCTTTATATTTATCAATAGTGTCATTCTCTTTCATTTTTCTTTTGAACACCCACTTACTTCCTAAAGGCTTATTGCCAGTAGGAAGATTTACCAATTCCCAAGTGTGGTTGGTCAAGATAGATTCTATCTCACTATTGATAGCTTCTTCCCAGAATGGTCCTTCCGGAGACGTTATAGCTTCCTTATATGTCCGAGGCTCATTTTTCTAATAAATATGTCATAAAATCAGGTCCAAAAGATGTGGCGGTCCTTTGCCTCTTGCTACGTCTAGGTTCATCTTCTATATCCTCTACAGGATCAGTATCAATTGTAGCATCCTGAGGTATCACAACCTGATCATCATTATTACCACTTGATTCAGGTATCCTCTTATACGGAAATACGTCTTCAAAGAAAGTAACTTCCTTTGACTCAATAACCGTATTAGCATGTATACCTGAGACATCAGATTTATACACTAGAAACCGATAAGCACTACTATTAAGTGCATAACCGATGAATACACAATCCACGATTTTAGGTCTGATTCTTAACCTTTTAGGTTTAGGAACTGCAACCTTAGCCAAACACCCCCACACTCTAAAGTATTTCAGGGATGGCTTCTTTCCTTTCCATATATCGTATGGTATGTTGTTTATCTTTTTGTGGGGCATTCTATTGATAATATAATTAGCTGTTAACCTGGCTTCCCCCCCACAAATTCTGTGATAAACCAGATGTTATTAACATAGCATTCATCATCTCTTTCAATATCCGATTTTTCCTTTCTGCAAATCCATTTGATTGCGGTGAATAAGGAGCTGTTGTCTGGTGTATAATACCAGACTCTATACAGAATTCCTCGAAGGGGCCATCATATTCTCCCCTCGATCGCTCCTTAATGCCTTTAATTTTCTTACTGAACATTAACATATATCAAATAATAAATCCAATTTAACCATAAAATAATATATAATTATCATGTCATTGACAATATTCAAAGTCATCCATTGACCTTGATCATGCCATCACTAAGATAGTTTTTTTTGAGTTCATATAGTATCAAATATTTCACTAGATATAAGACTTTTATATCCATCAAAGCACATAGTGCTTTTTTTTTAAGCAAGAATTATCACTTGCCTAAATCATAAAGTCAAAACTTTCCCATCTATAAATCACAATTTAATGGATATCAAATGTCGTTATATATACCATCAAATTCATGTGTACCATATATAATTGAATGTCAAAAAATACATGGCTTTCCCATATAATCAAATCTAAGAGTTTTCAATATTAAACATATACCAACAGTAAATATCATCATGATATCATTCAATGCATCAATATCATTATTTGCATCCTGGGTAAAAAATATATACGACTCTACTTGCATCTTAATAAAACCAATGCAATCATTTCAATGTATAAAATTTTATTTTGAATATAAAATTTCTAATATTCTTCTACAAGATTCGAACTTGAATCCTCGGGCATAAGCATTATCATTACCAGGATAACGAGACATCAAGAAGACAGTCACACAAAGAACTGCCACATTTTGAATTTAAACTCAAAATAAAGCAATGTGATTTGTAAGGATTCAGTACCCAACCACCAAAACATGGACCGTTATTAAATTATTTTTAAAATTAAAACAGTGCAATGATTTATTCAAAAACACCCAGTAAAAATATAACCTCCATTGTCATTGGCATTTCATTCTTGATTCTCATAACCAAGAACAATCCATTCAATTGCATGTCTACACATTACATGCATTACAAAATATATTATTCCATATATATATAAAAATATATATATATTCATTCATCCAAATTCTTTATTTCAATCGATGCATTGACATTTCTTAACATACATATATTAGAAGACAACAACAGTGATACATATGTCTAAATATATGTAAAAGACGACAATCATATATATATATATATATATATATATATATATATATATATATATATATATATTGTTGTCTTAAAATCAGCGCATGTAATATTGTCTTGATCAACATGCTGGGATACGTAAACTGAGAATTCAATGTATTTGGAAAACCAAAACATTCTATTATATATATATTATCAAAAATTAAAATCCTGCATACTGTTTCACCGTTTCAACTTTCCCTTTGAACCGATGCACCAAAATGTATGAACTTCATGGTTCAAATTTTTTTATTTTATTTTATTTATTTATTTATTTTTAAAAAAATAACGGTTACCGTCAATCATAAAACTAAAAGCAATTGAACCTATCATTTAAGATTCATCAGAATTAATCTATTCATTTATTCAAAGAGGCCATATCCAAAGGCACCAATAAAAGCCTACGACTTTTATATGCAAAAGAAAGATACAAAGGTCCAAAGCCATACAAGACCGTATGTGCTATCATTATGGAAAAACTCACGTTTCTAAAAACGATCATCCACAAGAAGTATCATACCACCCTTTCATTGTCATTTGCCAAACGGTGCAATGGTGGCCATTACGTCTGTCTAATGATTTTAAACATTGACTGCCATTTTTAAGTCTGAATAATAAATGTTTCAGTCAACAAATAACTATTTTGAAAACACCCTATAAAGAAAGTCGTTGATGGATAAAGCATTCATTTTTTTTTCATTTAATGCAATTGCATTCAGGCAAAACATCGCAAATACAGTAACTGAGGTTTTGACATTTTCCATATGGCAAATGCAATACCAAATGCATCAGGGTCATTGAATAAACTAATTGGTGAAATCGTTCTTTCAAAAAAAATTAAAGGATTTCATAAACACAAATTAAAAATTACAGTTCTGTTACTCAAACAGAAATTTCAATTAATCACACAGATTAATCTTTTGATTACACAGTAAATAAAAATAGTATATAAAAACCGAAAATAGAATATATTGATCACAGGTTCAAAACACCAAATTGTCTTAAGATTGTTATTGAAGACAGTGGGTGATGTTAAATCACTAAGAGGTTTGAATCCATGTATAAAGCAGAGGAGGAGGTAGGTGATCAGAATTATCACTGTGCTATTATAAACAATTAAAAAACAGACTTACTTGTCAGGTATTAGAGAAAGACAGAATGATGAATCAGATATGCAAAATCAGAAGGATAAAATCCGAGCCCACAGAACGTGTCTCCTTAAGACAATTTCCCCCCTCACTGATGCCTAAGGTAGATGGACACTTGTCTCCCAGGATAGAACGGATTTCGTCTGAAGAGTGGCGGCACTACCAGTCAACAGCCCAAACGAACACAACAAAATGCCAGAGGAAACTACACCGGAGTATGAAAAGGAACATTGAAAATCGGAAGGAGAAAAATTCCGGCAGAGTTTCAGTGCAGAAAAATTGGATCCATTTTATGAAGGTATCAGTGTCTATTTATAGACACTGACCGGTCACGTTTCAAAAGGCACCTATTCGACGACGAAACAACACATCCGTTGGACACGAAAAGACACATTCATTCAACACGAAAAGGCACCCATTCAAGGATGAAACAATATGTCTGTTAGGATGAAACAACACATCCATTAGGATGAAACAACACATCTGCTCGGATGAAACAATACATCCGTTCAGATGAAACAACACATCCGTTCAGATGAAACAACACATCCTTTAGGATGAAAAGATATATCTGTTTGTCGACGAAAAGACACAGCCTTTCATTACCAAACTTCTTATTCATAACCAATAGAGTGTCTATACAATTTATATATATATATATATATATATATATATATATATATATATATAAATATATAAAAATTCTCTTGTTTTCCTCTCTGCCCTCTTCATCTAACTTTCTCTTTATAGGTGGCTTACCCATTTCTCCCAATTCTCTCTTTCTTTCTCGCGTATAGCCTGCACTAATAGATTATGGTTTTTAATATTTTTTATTTACAGTATGATTTATTATATACTTTATACTTTCACTTCATTTTCATTTGTATTTCTTTCATCTAAGTTAGAAGAAATGTAACATATAATGTATACTACTTGTTGCTGTATCAATTGTTTTGGTATTGAAGCAATTGATGTATAATGAAATACACTTGATTGATATTATTAATAAATAATAAGTGTTTAATAATTTATTAAACTTATATTTAAAAAATGAGTATCGAAATGGTACTTATAATTGATTTCGGAACGATAGTTGTATGATTAATAATTTCGAATAACATGAAATTTGTTTACTGTCTATAATGAAAACTTATCATTGGTAAGTGTTGCTTTTATTTTGGTAATATTAAATCAACTTATTTTATTTTAAATGAATTTTTTTTATAAAAAAAGCTATGAAATTACTCTTTTTTCGGGGGCACCTAGGGAGGCGGCACGACACGAATACATTCAACACAAATACGAGTCATATTTTTATTCATGTCAAAATCTTTTACACGAACACAACCCACAAATTTTGAATGTTGAAACGATACGATATAAATAACCCACAAACTAAAATCAATTATTTCTTAACACTGACATGACTCGCTTTTTATGCAGGTTGATACAATAAGACATAAAACGAAAAAGTATAATTATAATTAAAATTACAAATTTACAAGGCAACACCAATATATTCACATTCCTAAGCACCTAATTTCCATCAAGCAATGCTAACCTTGTTCCAAAGTCGCATAACAAATCATAATGAAATGAAGTTATTGAACAAAACCTTTACAACACATAACTAACCAAAGATAGGTAAGTATATTATAGTATTATAACAAAACCAAATAAGTACATAACAAACCAGTATCAAGAATGTTGTTGAGCAAAATCACTAAGTAATTTTAAAGGAAGTACATACCAAAATCATTAAATAAAATTATTGAACAATCGAAAACCTATTGATTTGACAAGGAGCTAAATTTGTATTTGATTTACAAGTCATCTCTTCCATGATATTTGTTGTTAAGTTCTCCAAATTTGTACCAGAATGCTTTACATAAGAAAAAAGTGCATAAAATATCAACACAAAAGTTTGCTAAATTATTCCACAATTATTACATAATCAACTCTGCATTAAATTGAGCCAGTAATGCAAAAAAAAAATACCTTGATCTCCATACAATCAATTTCTTGTGCTGACTAAAGCTTCCCCTATGTCATATTTGAGGGAACATCTATATTGGTCAAGCACTCTACTCCTAACACCAAAAGCACTTTTTGAAGCAACACTAGAAATATGTATTCCAAATACATTTGTAGTCATTGCAGTATAACCTTTGGATACCTGTACTGATTAGCCCTCTAGTATGACATTACATCCAATTTCGATTCCTATTAATCCTTGGGTCCTCTAAATAGAGTTCAAGTTGTGTCTTTGGACACACAATAATTTCATTAAAGGTATGAAATTCCTAACAATATTATTCCGTACATATACAAGTATTTATATAAATAATTATATAGATGCTAATTAGTAGAAGTAGAATAGAAACAAATTGAAGACTAGAATAAGTAAATAAACTTACCCTCAAGATATGTCTCGTTATTGCTGAATATGAAGTTTCATGGGGTACTTTGGTCCTACCATCTCCAACATTGCATGATGAATCCCTCATTGAACCACTTAAGGATAATTTATAGATCCACCATGTTCATAGTCATTAAACACAGAAATCAAATTGTTCTTGACCTTTGTGCTTCTTTTATCCCATTACCATCATCTAGCTTAATATAACACCCTTCAACAAAATGCATCTTATATGTAGGATTCAAAATGACAGGTATGGCCAAAATCATACTAAAATAAGACTAATACTCATTAATTTTAGTGAACATGATGGCTTCCATATTGTAAATACTAGAGGAAAGTTTAGTTAGCAAATGGATATTTGGTGTCAGAAATGATACATGTTATATCATAAAATACAACCAAGAACATGATAATATTTCAAAGTATATATAATTCATCTCTAGATAGACAATGTGTTGCATGTGAATTATGATTTAACACATTAACACAAATGCATGTTGTCAACAAGTAATATAAGATCGCGAGTCCAAATATCATTTCCAAAAAAATAATTTATGAAGTTCAAATCCAAGCAAAGTAATAAGAAGGCAACAATTTTTAGGATAGATTTTGATATAAAAGGCAGGAAAATTAAAACTAACCAATGAAAGCAAATAAAACAGAACACTAAACTAAGATATTAAGATAATGTATTTAAAGATAGGTTAGGATCAATTTCTCCAATATTGCAATGACGTAAAGATGTTATAACAATGCTCTATTAATTCTTCATTAGTAACCAAACACGTGATTTTATATAGGGACTCTCGCCAACCATACAGGTATAACCCAACACTTAATCCTTATATCTCTATGCTAGAATTAACTACTGAAATTATTGAAAAACAAGTTCAATGGCTATGTGGTGTAAACCATCTTTGTATCCATAACTTAATTAAGTTTTTTAACCTAATTAATCCACAATGCCTAACAAGCTTCTAGACTCGATGCACCTCTCAGCATGCACACAAGAACGAAATTAAGCAAACTCATTAAGTAACTAAATAAAATTAATAAAAATAAAGTTTAGGAATCTATTACAACATAAAACATAAGTTCTATGTTACTCAATCTAAGAAATATTTAGCTCATGATTGAGAGAGAAAAAAAACAAAGAAGAAAGAATCCATAGAAATAAAAGCAAAAATGAGAAAACAATGTTTCATCAATAATGTGATCCCAGTTCTGTGCACAAGCTATGCTCCAACACCGCTATGTCAATACTCTTCTCTCTGTCCTCCACCTTCCGTTAATCTCTCTCTCTTTAAGATTCTCCCTCTTGGGCTTAAACCCCTGGTCGTCGCTCCAAAAGGATCTTTGAATTCTATGCTTTAATTATCTCTATTTATAGGTTTGGTTGATGATGACTTGTGCCTCAAGTTTGGGTGTTATCTCCTCTATTTTAATTGGAATTCAATTGCTGAAACATTATCTTATTCTTATCTTCAATCTATTTTGTTTTGATTGTTGCCCTCTTTGAGATAAGTTCTTATGTTCCTTAAATATAAGATTTGGGAAGTTGTTTGATCTCCAAAATCTCCTTATCGTCTAACTTCTAGTGAGTTATCAACAATCTAGAAGGTTTATCTTCAATTAAAATCAAATTGCAACTTTATCTCTTTATTTTGCGCTCTTATTGCCTAAACATTGTGTTTCTGTTACTTCGATTGCTATAACACTCATGCATCATTTTCCACATGCTAAGATATGTTACTTCTTCACTGCTACAACCCTTGTGTATCATTTTCCTTCAAAACAAACACCCAACCAGTCATGTGTTCTAACACCAAAATCAAGAGTGTTTTCTATGTTTTCCCTATTATATCATCTCAGACACTTAGGTAATGAATCATGCAACATTAAGCTCATTTATCATGCATTTCAAACAATTTACATGGACTTTAAGCAATATATTTATCATTATAAGCCCTAAATTAACTTTCTCTTGGAGAGTTAACATAATGCTTGTTGTTGGAATCACTTAACTCATGGTCCATAAGAGCATGTTTGTAGTAGAGAGTATAACATATCAAAAGAAAAGTAGAGTTCCATCCAGTTGGGACAACTTGCCTCAAACCTCTTTCTAATTCAAGACAATTATGCGTAATATATTCCAAAATTTCTATTTTCATGCTTGTGAACCCTTGACATACTCACACTTTCTCGAACTTTTACTACTTAATTTTCAACCTCTTTCAAGCCTTCTTGATCAACAAATTTAGAATATGGGCACAACAACGCAAGTGAGAGAATTGGTCGTTAGATGTTAGTCCATCTCCTCACATTAATTGATTTCTCAATATTTCAGCACATACATCATTGACAGATGCATTATCTAATGTAATTGAAATCTTCTTATCCCTAATCTTTCACAGAATAATGGATTTTTCAGCCAATGATACGTCATTATAAGGAGGTGGCATAAAATCAAAATTTAAAACTCTTATTTGAAGATGCCAATTTTTGTCAACAAACTATGTTGTGAGATATATATATATATATATATATATATATATATAATCAAAATTTAAAACTCTTATTTGAAGATGCCAATTTTTGTTATATATATATATATATATATAATCAAAATTTAAAACTCTTATTTGAAGATGCCAATTTTTGTCAACAAACTATGTTGTGAGATATATATATATATATATATATAATCAAAATTTAAAACTCTTATTTGAAGATGCCAATTTTTGTCAACAAAATATGTTGTCAAAAACACACACACACACACACACACACACACACACACATATATATATATCAATTAGTATTTATGGAAGTCTACAAATCTGATGTTGAATTGGCTTTGCTTGAATTTTCCTTTAATTTGTCAAGCAAACTATCTTTCTCCCTCTTGTATAACTTAAGACAATCAGCCTTTATAGTGTATTGAGTCACAATGTTTAAGTCCCCAAGCAAATGAAGAAATAATTACCTAACACCTGACCACTCAGTAAATTGAAATGGAAAATTATGGTTGACAATAATAGCTACCACTAGCTCTCTAAATTTATCATGATCAAATTTAGAATATAAACTCAAAGAGTTATTACCTTGACTTAAGATGAGCATATCTCCAATATCACGACTATCTCATTTGACATAAGAATCTAAATGATGTTTCATATTACCTGTCCCATGTCTACTCTCAACTTGGTAAATTGCTCCACAATAATTGCATTTGCATCAAGGTTTACTGCCATCCTTGTCTGTTGGAATATACTCAAAGTGAACCTAAATTTGTGATTTTAGTTTCTTATTCTTTCTTGGTGGCTTTTTTGCCTCAGCCAGATCAGATGTATTTTTATCCTCAACGTTCATATATATAATGTTGTTCTCATCCAACTTAAGTGTCCTATTTTCTGATGCAGCATCCATCTACAATGAACATTTACTTACATATGACTGTTAGAAATGCTAATAAAAACTTACAAATACAAATGCTAATTTTGGTTAATTTTATTAAGCATTTATTAAATGTTAATTTTATAATAAAAATTTATGTTTCTACCAAACATAACAAACAATAATAAAATACTTGAGAACTTCTATTGAATACCAATACCAGGAGAATAAAAATACTAGAATTATACCCACATTGTTAAAAAGAAAAATGTATCAGGTCTTATGCACGTGAAACATTGGCACTGATCAAAAGAATGACCTCACATAACAAAAAAGAATGGCAAAAGATTGATGGGGGTAATGGAAGGAGGTTAAAGAATGGATAGCTTCATGTAATAGAATGAATAACCTAACTCTTCATCTGGTGGCTCGAAAAACTCCATTTCAACCCCACTTTTCCTATTAAATGGCACCAAACAACCAACAACGTAAGAAGTGTTGTTGCCCATTGTTGCAAATGCAAACACCCCTGATATAAAGATGCCAAATTGGATAGAGTTATAATATATGAAGTGTTAGGCCAAACATTACTATATTGTGCATAGTTGTGTCATACAACACATCTTGCCTATTATTAAAAATGTGCAAAACATATGACTTCATATTTATAACTCACTTAAACTATGTTGTAATAGTTGAGTCAGACAACACATCTTGCCTACTATTGGCAATCTAAGGTTTTAAAAAAATTGCAACATGTATTGATGAACATCAACACAAAATATCACAAAGGTGATAATCCATAAGAATAAATATCAGCCACTAACACATGTACTTATTACTGAGTTGATGCACTTATTACTTATTACTTGGGGCTCATTTGGATAAGTTTCTCTCTCTCCAAAAGCTGCTTTTTTTTAAAAAAAAACACTTCTCACTATAAGTTGATGTCTGCTTTAAAAAAAGCAGAAGTTACAAAAGAGCCAAAAATCTACTTTTTTAGAAGCTAAAAGTTTAGCTTAGGAAAAAAATATAAGTTAAAAGTCAAATATTTTTTTTCCAGAATCTAAATAGCTTTAACTTTTGTAAAAAGCACTTATAAAATAAGTAAGGTATAAAAGCAGCTTTTTTTAAAAGGCCAAACAAACAGGCTCTTATTATGTATTGTGCGTAATCATGAATCTAAACACAAAAGAAATTACATACTAAGAAAACTGAGTTCATTTCAAATTAAAGACTTAATACATTAATCCTAAAAAAAAACATTATTGATAAAACAAGTAAAAATAGAGACCAAACAAAAACACTTCGTGGACTCAAAGTCCAACCCAAAACAGAGAAATCATAGCAAGCAACGCCTTGTTGATCCTAAGCAATGTTTGTAGTCAAAAATGCATTTATTAAATATTCAACTGAATTCTCACGTGCCCTGATTTATTCTTTTAAATAATCAACATAAAAAATGAAATTCTAGGAAACGTTATCCTGTATCATGAAAACAAGCTTGAATACATTCCAAACTTGTAACAACATAAAAGAAAAAATAAATAAATAAAATTTTGGACTTGAGTGGATTTAATACAAGGAAACTCGAATCTCTCAACAACAAAGAAATACACACAACTATGTCTCACAAAGGTCATGAGGAGAAAGGGAATAAATTGCACATTGAAATCAATAAACAAAGGTTAAAGCAATACTTGCTCATGGACAAAGATTGACTTTGTACGCTAGTGGGGCCAAAGTCAAGAGCTTGATGGTATCGTCCTAGGAGGAGGAGAGGAAGGAGTCGTGGGCAAAGTCTAAATCCCAAGAAAATATGGAGAAAAACCACCTTTATGCTTAAAACTTGTATCTTTCTTTTGAAACTACGTAGTAAACACTAAAGTTATGGATTTCACCCTTAAAGAGAGAGAAAATAAGGCACGTTAGGGATTTTATGCACCTTCACAGAGTCACTATTATGATAATAAATGACCCACAGATGCCCAAATGGTGTCAGTTGGAGTATTGGAGTTCCATGACCTAAAGAATGATGAGAAAGTAGAAACCTAAGTTACGATAATACAATTGATGATTGTTTCTTACGAGTGTGCACATGTGCCAAAGAGAGATCCTTTAAATCATCAAAATTACATAACTAGCATTACCTTATAAGTTGTAGCCGATGGTGAGTATGTTGGTAGCAATTGAACAAAAAAATATGGGTCAAATTCGTGTTTGAGTGTTGATACGCTACACAACACGAATTTTTGCGTGTCATATTTTGCCAACACGAATACAACATGAATTTAAATATGGGTAAATCCGAACATGAATTTTTGTGTCATGTCAGCGAGTCAGGTCAAGAATCGCCACCCCTAGAGGCATTGAGGTGAGGGGGCGGTTTGGTTTAGTAACATTTGCATATTTTCTACCTCAACGTTTTTGTAAGACATACAAGACACCAAAAATAATTTGTAGAGAAGTTGCCAAATAACTAACTTTTAAAAGACCTTATAATTATAGAGTGTAAGAGGGACCTCATGAATTTCACAAAAGCTCTTTGAAAAACTAATTCTTATCTAGTGAATTTTTGGTAAAGAAAACAAAAAATTAGGTTCTAAGGCCTTTAACCATCACAGGTAAATAACTTAATGTTATCAAAATAAATTTTCAGTGACTTCATGCTTATGTAGGCAAAAATCTTCTTTGTCTTATCTTTGACACCCTTGTTTTTGTGCTTTCCACAAAGATCAATAATATTGTCATCCACTTACTTCTTGTTCTGAACCGACGGGATAACCTTGCCTGGCCAGTTCCTATATCCGTCCGGTAAGTCCACTATCACTTAGCACGTGGAGTGCATGTCTCCCTTGTACATATATTTTCTTTTTCCATGCATGCACGACCTTTTACACGTTAGGAGTCATGCAACGTCATACCTGCCCACATGGCTGAAAATGATTAGGGCATCACACTTTGTACGCTTGGAGGGAATCTTCAACACACTATATAAAGGAGCCTTTGTCTCCTCAGTCTACATTGCTCACCATAGTTGTTACTATGTTGAAATCACTTCCCAACATAACTAAGCCCAAAATCACCTACCCATTCACCCTCAGCTAGCTTGAGACCAATATGATAACTCTTAGGTAGTGTTTGGTTCGGGAGAAAATTTTTTTTACTAGAGAAATGTAATTGATAGGGAAATGGTTGGAAAATGAGTTTGGTAGGAAAATGTAAAAAAAGTTGTTTGGTTGACCAAAATATTACCTGGAAAATTTATTTAAATATGCAAAATCTATGTTCGGGAGAAACTTTGCACCTGTTTTTTCACTTCCCCAGTTATCTCAAAATACCACATCTCAAGCGGTATTCTGTAACAGTGAATTTCATTCAAAAATCAACACAAAAGTCATTTTCCCATCTATCCTATTTGCCTAGTATTTTTTGAAAAAATCTGAATCAAACATGATATTTTCCAATATCCACTTACACTTCCCCATCAATCCCAAAATAAACCTTCAACCAAACACTAAGAATTTTGATCTATATCCCTGCATCTTTTGTCTCCGTCAAATCAACGTACTTCACCCCTAAAGAATCGGATTCATACCTCAGTTCTCTAATTAGTTCACTTCTTATAGTAAAAAAACCCGACTAGAATATTTAGAATGGGACCAATTAAGTGATTTTCCTCAAACTGATGTTGCTTTTTCATATGGAAATAAAAATGGTCAACGGTCTGATACTCCAAAAAAATGAACTGTTCATTTGTAGAGCATGTCAATCCTCAAAGTGTCCAAAATAAATGTATGTTCTAGATTTTTTTTCCTTTTAGATAAAATTATATATGCAGTGGTTTCATGATGTGGAACAAGGGTCGCAGAATCCCAATAACGTACAATTTATGTAGATTAATACATCCCGTGGGAATGTATCATAAAGTATTTCGCATATTGAGCATTTGCTGTTTGAAGAGTTTATTAATACTATTTTATAAAGCTAATTTTCTTGCTTCTAAAATTTATTATTTTTCGTACAATAAAATGCAAGAGAAGGGCTTGTTATTGCCGAAATAGATCACTTTCTTCGAAAGTTGAATAATTTCGCCTGGCACAGCCACTTGAGAGTTAGCTAATATCTTTTTTTTTTTTGGAAATAAGTTAGCTAGTATCTTAGCACCTGCTAATATTTTAAAATGATATAATTTTTGTTTAAAAAGTTATGGTATGATCTTATTGGTTGAATTCTATCTGATTGGATCTTTTGACACCAGTTGAATATTTTTCCAGCTCTGCCACCAGTTCGCCTTGCCTTTTTATTAATTTTCTAAATTTTGATTTCCAGTATTAGTTTCTTAATTTTTTTAACAACTTTCTGCTTTTTTGAGAAGAGTATATTCTGTAAGATAAATTTTGCGTTTTTCATTTGCTTTTAAGGTTATAGCAAATTAAGTTTCCAAAAAAAAAAGGTTATAGCAAATTAATTGTGTTTTAAAATTAATCTTAGCTTTAAATTATTTTTGTTAACAAATTTATAACTACCTTAGTGCTTCAAAGATTTAAAATAATTACGAAATTCGTTCTATTGTGTCATCACTTTAATCTTCTATGAAAATAATTATAGTTATATTTTAATTTTTCAAAACACTAATATGATTATAAAATATTTTAAAATACGGCAATGATAACATGATTTTTGCACGACCAACATATGGCGGCTTATATTATCCTATTTTTGATAAATAGTATAGCTCTCAGGGACTGTTGAGAACTTTAAAAAATTATATATATGTCCAAGTATAAAGTAATTAGACTTTAAAATAAGGTGTTTATTAATTATTTAAATTATTTAAAATCTGATTTTACTAAAACCAATTTTGAGATAAAATTCATTTTTAAAATAATTATTTCAAAGTTGTATTTTTTTTGTCCAGCTTTTTTTCAGTTATCTCTTCTTCAACTAAATTTGAGAATGATTATTATATAAGATATAATTATAGAAAACATTTATTAACCTAATAATTAATGAACTCATTAAGTTTTTTCAAAGAAATAAATTTTAAAATAAATTAAATAAGAACTTCTTTAAAATAAATTTTAACCAAATTAAAGTTAAATTAACGTTAGTTATGAAATAATCTAAATTTTTTAATTAATCTTCTTAAAATGTTGCAAACTCATTTTGAGAGTGGTCATTAACCCATAATTATTGCGGAAAATAATTTTTTTTGGTAAATAAAATATTATTGTTTTAAATCCTCAGTAACTAATTTTTTTTTTAAATATCAATATGCGCTAATCTGATTTCAGATTTGAATCTCTCCATCTTCTCTAAAAATTACTACATTCAGAAATCAAACCTATTACCTTTTGAATGAGCCAATCCTAAAATTTAATTGGAGCGCCACTAGATCAAAAACAACTCTTAGGTACACAACTACCTCTTCTAGTGAAGAAAAAAAGATAACAATAAAAGAAGAGATTAACACTTTTCCTATCTAGGATATAAAATTATTTTTTATCGCTTAAAATGACGTCATTTTAAATTTATAAACTAAAATAAAGGATATTTTAATAAAATTAATGATTCAAAGAGGAATGTAACATTTTTAAAGTCTCCTTTATTTTTAGGGTTCGTTTTTTCTGTAGTTATTGCAGATAAGTTATCGGTAGTAAGCCCAATACGACGTTGTTTTGGAACAGAAATCATGGTGTTTTTGTAATTTTAATTTATTTCAAGGTTATATAGTCTTTATATTTATAATTTTTTAATATTTAATACCAAAACGATATCATTTTAAAAATAAATGCAGATAACTTATCTGCATGAGAAACATTTTTTCCTTCTTTTTAATCAAGACCCCAAAATGATGTTTTTTTGATGCTGCATGAAATAACTTTTATCTTGTGTCTTAATTATTTTTGTGATAAGAGAAACCTTTTTTTTCCATGAAAAAAATATAATTCTACAAAAAATAGAAATTATTTTTCTTCTGTCTTATTTTTTTCTTTTAATTTTTTTTTTTGAGTTACAGCATTATTCAAACTTCTGATTACGTTGCTTTCAGCCTGGTAATTTGGTGGAGGTAGTAAATTTCAACGTAACTTGTAAGAACATTAATGCCGCTTAGATGCCAAAGGTTCAAACACACAGTGACACAAGGTAAATATGAAAAGCGACAATGGTTGAACTTAACAGCGTGACGTAGTTGGGTTTTGGTGCTTATATGGTTCTCTGAGATGGACCTCTCATCAAACCACACGTAAAGAAAGCCAAACTAAACCAGAAAATTTTGCAAAACCAGCCACTACCTCCTCTTCCTTCTTCTCCATTCTTCACTAATAAACCATTTTCCATTGTTTTTATTTTTTTATTTTTAAGAGTTTGGTGAAAAGAAAAAAAAATACCCCTTTGTCCCTATTTCTTCAAAGCAAATCAAATGTTCATTTCTGTCTCTCTCGTTGTTGCTGGGAAGAACCCATATCCCTTTCTTCCAGATGACAAGCCTCTGAAGCCCCAATGCTAAGAAATCTCTCACAGCTACTTTACCTTGTGACATCTTAACCTTCATCATTACCTTCTTCTGTTGACTACAATTGACTTCCTTTTCCTTATAATCTCAGGTCTTTTTGTTTGCAGTTGCAGCAATATTGGTGAGGTTCCTCGGATCAAAGAGCTTTCTGGGTAAGCAAAAAAAAAAAAAAAATGAATTTTGGGAAGTGGGGTTTTGTTGGTCTTCTTTGTGCTTCTCTTGTTCTTACAATTGGTGCTGTGGAGCATGGTCGAGGTCAACCTACTGAGAGAATTTCAGGTGGGTTTTCCTCAAAGTTTGATTTTTCTTTTGTTCTTCTTCTCTATTTGTTTGTTCAGATTCTTTCTGAGTTTGCCATGTCCCAACTTCTGTTGATTTCAGGTCTCAGATTTTGATTGTGATTAATTTCTTTCCGGTTATATGTCACATTGGTTTGACCAATTGGTTTATGGCTGTTTTTGTGTGTTATACTGTTATGATTCTTATGAATGTGGATTTAATAAAGATCTGCTTTGGTTTGAGGTTTATTTGGAAAATATTTGTCACATTAGTTGTTGACTTGTTTTTGTTTGAGATGTCATTTTTTAGAACATTGATTCTTGAGCATTTCGTGGAGTAACTTATTCTTAACAAACCCTGGTGTACAAAGCTCCCTGACTAGTGGTAATAAGGGTGAGGGTCGATTGTGAGCAGTTTACTAATTGGTCCTAGTATTTGAAGAAGAAATACATTGGAAGGGGCTATGTATCAACATGGGGTTATGTTATAGTCAACTTCCACTTTGGTCAGGTTAGATGGATTGACAGGAGATCTTGATGACCTTTGTGACTTTTTCTTTGTGATGGCCTAGCCTGGTTCACACCTTTAGTAGTCTTGAAGGAAATGAAATACTTTGTTAAATATAGTATGAGAATGACGAGGAGGAAATACTGCTTCATTTGATATTGAGTTTTGTTTCTGGCCTCTTCATTCTTAATGAACTTCCTATTGACCAATGCCAGCTATTAACTTAAGGGTTCAGAAGAAGCATAGATGTGTAGGTAGCGGACACATTAAAGATAATGCTTGCAAAAGATAGATTTCCAATGAATATATGATAATGTTTTTACAGTATTGGAGACATATTGGTAGGTCCCCACTCTCACAATACTCAAACTCACTCAAGAAGATAAATATGTTGCGTAAAGAACCAATTCAACCCAAAAGCTTAAGCTATTGGGTGAGGGTCATTTTAATGGTTTATATTATTCTCTAACATGCCCCTTCACAAAAGAGCCCATTGGGCTTGAAGTGTGGACAATGTACAGACCCACCTACCTGTACTAAGAAAAAAATTCCACTAGAAAGAAAGTGGGGGACGGTAAGGATCGAACCCGAGACACGAGGCTCTGATACCAATGTAAAGAATCAATTCAACCCAAAAGCTTAAGCTATTGGGTGAGAGTCATTTTAATGGTTATATTATTCTCTAACATGTTGTTATGCCTATGGCCTTTGGTGTGTTCTCTATTGATTGATATGGAAAAGGAGAGGAGTGAGCCACTGTCATCTTAAATTGTTATTGAAGATTTTCCATTTATCGAGTATTATTTATCATTAAAGGTAGAGGGGAATAGAGTAAAATGTTTTTGATTAATCAGATATATCAAAAGGTTATTGTCATTTTGGATTCTGGGAGCTTCCTGAATCCTCTTAAGGGTTTTTGCATAAACTTGTGAGTTTCAATTTTGATACTGGAGTTAAAACATCAGCATTTCTAAGTTTCCCTGTCTTTTCTGCTATAATAACAAAAATATTCAAATCTTTTGGTTATGAACAGACACTTAATGTAAATTAAATCAAAAACTGAAACCCTGCAGAATACCTTTCTCTTTAATGGTTAATAATACCTTGCTCCTTTTCTTGCAGCCAGCTAGCGAGAAGTGCGTGTGTGTGTGTTTGTTCTATATGCATTTAATCTCTCTAAATATGGATGCTGCTCCCAAACTGTGTATATAATTAAATGTTATGAAGACACTAAAATCACCTCACCACGTGGTATACAAATTATGAGAAAGTTGCATCCGTTGGATTACAATTCACTGATGAAGCTGTTGGAATGGGGGGTCTGGTATAAGAGGAGTTTTACATAAAACTCTGATGATAAACATGCAGAAACAAAGTCACATACTCACATGCCTGATGCTTGGAATTTAAGGGGTTAATATTTCACTGACTTGCATTAAGCAATTCTGATTCAGGCAATAATTGGAGTCAAATACAAGTCTCTGAATTCTCTGTGTAATTATATTTATTTCAAAATCAATATATATTATATTTAGATAAAAATGAGACTACTAAGCATGTTGTGGTTGAACCAATTGTAGGTAGTGCTGGTGATGTGTTGGAAGATGATCCGGTGGGAAGGTTGAAGGTTTTTGTTTATGAACTTCCAAGCAAATATAATAAGAAAATTCTGCAAAAGGACCCAAGATGCCTCACTCATATGTTTGCTGCCGAGATCTTTATGCACCGGTTTCTCTTATCTAGTCCTGTCCGAACGCTTAATCCTGAAGAAGCTGATTGGTTTTATACCCCTGTATACACCACCTGTGACTTGACACCAAATGGCCTCCCTTTACCTTTCAAGTCACCGCGAATGATGAGAAGTGCCATACAGCTTATTTCTTCAAACTGGCCTTATTGGAACAGGACAGAAGGAGCAGATCATTTCTTTGTGACCCCTCATGACTTTGGGGCATGCTTCCATTATCAAGTAAGAAATTTGGTGTATCATTTTAATTTTTTTATTTATATCACTGTTAGTTCTACTTAAGCATTTGAACTGACTATGTGGTTTCTTGTGAGAAGTACATCGGATTCCACTATTAGCTGTTCATGGATATTGTAACATTCACTCACTTTTATCATATTATTTTGTTCCAGGAAGAGAAGGCGATTGAAAGGGGAATTCTTCCATTGTTACAGCGTGCTACCTTGGTTCAAACATTTGGACAGAGGAATCATGTGTGTTTGAAAGAGAGCTCAATCACCATTCCTCCATATGCTCCTCCACAGAAAATGCATGCGCACCTAATTCCTGAAAAGACTCCCAGGTCCATTTTTGTTTACTTCCGAGGACTGTTTTATGATGTTGGAAATGACCCTGAAGGTGGTTACTACGCAAGGCAAGTCTTATTACAACTCACAAATTTAGAGGATAGGATTTGGACAGCATATCTGCATAAGATCACTAACTTGCATCTTTTTCTTGAAAATGCAAGGAACACACTGACTTATAATTATGGTATTTAGTAGTTATTGAAACTGGTCATGCATAATTAGATTAACCGCATTCATGACCTAGTTGGTTCTTTTATTTCTAATATTTTGACTGAAAATCAAGTAATAAAAGTATGCATGAAGTTTGGTTCCATTGCTTGACGCTTACGTAACAAAACAAAGAACAGTAAATCCTAAATGCTCAAACTGACTGTGCTTTTGCTATCTTACAGAGGAGCAAGAGCAGCAGTGTGGGAGAATTTTAAGGACAATCCACTGTTTGACATTTCCACAGAGCATCCAACCACATACTATGAAGACATGCAACGAGCCGTGTTTTGTTTGTGTCCACTTGGGTGGGCTCCTTGGAGCCCAAGATTGGTTGAAGCTGTGATATTTGGTTGCATCCCAGTCATCATTGCAGATGATATTGTTCTACCATTTGCTGATGCAATACCATGGGAAGAGATAGGTGTGTTTGTTGATGAGAAGGATGTCCCTCAGCTAGATACAATACTCACATCTATTCCACCAGAAGTTATCTTAAGGAAACAAAGATTGCTTGCCAACCCTTCCATGAAGCAAGCTATGCTATTCCCACAACCTGCACAACCAGGAGATGCTTTCCATCAAGTTTTAAATGGGCTTGCACGTAAATTGCCACATGACAGGACTATATTCTTGAAACCAGGGGAGAAGGTTTTGAATTGGACTGCTGGTCCTGTGGGTGACCTTAAACCTTGGTAGCACTTGTAACAGTTTTCTGAGGCAATTAGGATTCTTTTACATATCTTGGTTAACACTCCCAAGTGTTCATAAGGGTTGGGAATTGAGATGCCAGTTTTTGTTGACATTGTAAATTTTGATCTTTTTTTTTTTTTTTTTTGGTCAGACAATTCATTAGATCTTTTAATCCATTTTACAGCTTCATTGCTCTTATGGTATGTACACTATACGCTTCTTTTTTTCCCTTGCTTTAGGTGTACTTGTCTTTGTTAACTGCATGCTAGAGTCGGTGACCTTGCTCACAACTATGGAAATCAAAATCATTAATCATGATGGCATCAATGAATTATAGGTTTCTTGTTTATGTCTGCCAATTCTGATGATAGTAGTTAACTTCAGAATAAGGATTCATTCTTTTTGAGTTAATAATTTGTTTGTATGTGTCATGTGACTCTGATAATAACAAGGTTTGTTGTTTTGGTAAACTTTGTTAGTTTGTTGTTGTTATCATAATCACACCATTTCTTTATAAAGATATTGATTCTTGTGAAAGGAAAGCTACTCATTCGGTGTTTGGATCATTGTGGTTTATTCTGTGGTTGGTTTGAGTGGTGGGTGCCGTGGTGGACCCATTGATATGGCTGGTAAGAGAGTGTCAACTCTCAAAACAGCTAATTATTTTTGGCTTTTGTCTTTTCTTTCTTTTATGTAACATCTCGATTTTTTTATTTTACAAAAAATTCTTTGTTTGTTCCTCGATTAATCTATTAATTCTGTCAAGTAAGACACGACTTAAAACAAAGAACAATAAGACTCGAATATTATTCACTTCTCCTTTTCGAATTTTATAATTGACTAATATTTAAATTATTAGCATGTCCTTTTAGAATCTAAAAAAATGGGGCACAAATTATTAAGGAAAAGGTTTATATTTTATTGATTAAATCAGTTAACCAATTCTTACAAGTTATAACTTTACCGTCAATAGAGTGTTTTATTTTTATTTTTGTTTACTTTTGTAATTATTTTTTAAAATAAGTCCATAATTACCGATGACTGTTAATTTTTTTTTAACTATGGGGACTTATTTAAACATTCAGATAAAGTATTAGCCTTTTGTCAAATAAATTCTTATAATTTATTCAAGTTTTTAAATAAGTCCTCATAATTGAGCAAAGAATTTGTTAGAAATATATTGTAATTAGTATTTTTTTTATTTCATTAGGGTTTTGTATTAGGTCTGATTGTATTAGGTTTGGGCTTAGCCCATTAGTATGTCTATATATTGTACATTCCTATTCGTATCAATACACACAGTTGATTTCAATGTTCCTCTCTTTTCTTGTTATTTAACATGGTATCAAAAGCCTAAGGAACTTTGAATTTTTTTTTTCCGGTGAACCCACTGTTCATCGTCTTTTAATTATTTTTTTTCCGGACCTGTCTCGCTGTCAGTTTCCGGTACGTTTTTCCTCCGCTTCCACTTTCAGGCTTCTGTCTACGTCAACCACCACCGTCCGGTAGAGTTTTCTGGCGAACCGCATACCGGCGTGCTCGTCTTGGAAGCGCGATCACGACGCCACCGGTCGCTCCTCCAACGGACTTCTCACGTGCCCTCACGCGCGCGTGCAAGTTCCGGTACTCTAGTCCACAAGGCGGCGCGTGGAGCCTCTTTTCCGGCCGCGGCTGATTGCGTTCTCATCGTGTCCCTGTGGCGGTTCTGGATCTGGTCTTGTTTTTGCGTTTTGACTTCGTTTTGTGTTGACGCACAGATCCCTCTTCTACCAGTTAGTTGTGTGATCTGTATTTTTGATTATTTTTTCTACTCTTGATTATGGACTCTCTTGTCTCCAATGTTTCTGGGTCTCCGATTGGACAAAAGTCGGAGTCTACTATTTTTTCAAATTATATCCTTGATCCGTTAAGTATGGATAAATTGGATGGATCCAACTATGATACTTGGTCATCCGATCTGCGCCTTTGGTTGGAAGGACAAGATTATACATCCCATCTCACAACTAAGGCTGAATCTGTGGCGGTCACTGAGTGCAAACGATGGAAGATGATTGATGCTCAGTTATGTAGTCTCATTAAAGCTACTCTTCATCCGTCAATCAAGCAGATTTTTTGACCTACTAATACATGTGAAGCTATTTGGAGTCAGGAAAAAGCACTGTACACCAATGATACACAAAGACTCTATGGTGTGTGTCAGAAATTGATGACTACCTTTGCTCCTCGGGACTTCAATTGTCCTATGACTAAATATTTGGGGAAAGCTCAAAGTTTACTTCATGACCTTAACGAACTTCTGCCTCTCACTGGTGATGTTACGTAAGGAACAGGAACAACGTAATACACTGTTTATGTTGTTCATTTTATATGGTTTGCCTGACCATTTGTCTGCCAATCGGGATCAAATTTTGGGATCTGCTACAGTTCCTACACTAGATTCTGTGATGTCTACCTTGCTTAGGATTCCCTCTAAGCCTTCTACGTCCCCAACACCTCCTATGATGCATATATCTCCAGTGGATTCTGTTGACTCTTCTGCTCTTGCTGCTCAAGGGTATGGTCGTGGACGTAAATTCTCTAAAGGAAAGCTATTATGCACTCATTGTCATCAGACCAATCATACTATTGACCGTTGTTGGAAGCTTCATGGAAGGCCACCTCCACCTCCTCGGAATGCTCATGTTGCTCAGGCTTTCTCTAGTACCTCTGCTCCAGGGTTACCTTCCGGTGCACAACCTCCAGCTGCTCTTCTTAACGAATTTGTGACCTGGTGGTCTAAGAAGCAAACATCAGGTCTTATTGCATCCATTGCTCCCACTAGTAATTCTTTTGCTGGAATCTCTCAGTTTCACTCTATAGGCCCTTGGACTCTTGATTCTGGGGCTTCTGATCACATTTCTGGTAATAAGTCCTTATTCACTTCCCTTTGTACTACTGGTTCTTTTTCCACTATTATTATGGCCAATGGGTCTTTGATCCAATCACGGGGGATTGACACGGTTCTTCTTTTACCTAATTTATCTCTGGATCATGTTCTCTATGTTCCAGATTCTCCTTTTAACTTACTTTCTGTTATTCGTTTGACCACATCCATTGACTGTGTTGTTTCTTTTACTAAAACCTCTGTCATCTTTTAGGATCGGAGTTCGAGGAAGGAGATTACCAAAGGATGTGAGTTTCAGGGCCTCTATCAACTATTTCCCTCTTCTTCATCCTGCTCCACTGTGGATTCTCCTCTTACTATACATGCTCGTCTGAGCCATCCTAGTCTTGCAAAGCTTCAGAAGATGGTTCCACATTTATCGTCTCTTTCCAATTTAAATTGTGAGTCTTGTCAGTTTAGGAAACATACTCGTAGTACGTTCCCGAGTCGTCTTAGTCGTCAAGTTGTTTCTCCTTTTTCTGTGGTCCACTCTGATATTTGGGGACCAAGTCGTCATTCTTCTACTTTAGGATTTAAGTATTTTGTTACTTTTATTGATGATTATTCCAGATGTACTTGGTTATTGTTAATGAAAAATCGGTCTGAGTTATTTTCTATTTTTCATTTATTCTATAATGAAATAAAAACTCAATTTAGTATTCTTATTCGTACTTTTCATAGTGATAATGCATGTGAGTACTTATCTCATCAATTTCAACAATTCTTTTCATCTCATGGCATTCTTCATCAAACATCTTTCCCTCATACACCCCAACAAAATGGTGTAGCCGAGCGCAAGAATCGCCATCTGGTTGAAACCATTCGTGCTTTGTTAATTGATGGCAATGTTCCATACACATTCTGGGGTGATGCTATACTTATTGCATGCTATCTCATTAATCGCATGCCATCATCTGTTCTCAATCATAAGGTACCTCACTCTATTTTATTTCTCCATCAAGTTTTATATTCTTTGACTCCACATGTGTTTGGTTCTACGTGTTTTGTTCATCATCTTGGTCCAGGTTTGGATAAATTAGCTCCCAAGTCTCATGAATGCGTCTTTCTGGGTTATCCTCGGTCTCAAAAGGGTTACCGTTGCTACTCTCCAATTTTACGTCGATACTTTATCTCAGCAGATGTTTCCTTTTTTGAATCAGTTCCTTTTTTTGGATCATCTACTACTCCTGTGGACACTGATTATGTACAGTCATCTTTTTCAGTTGACTCTTTTGAATACCTTCCGTCTTTACCAGTCCATGTTTTTGACTCTCCTTCTATCGCCTCCTCTCCTGATGAGATCGAACATAGTTCGTCAGATGTATCTGTGGACTCACATTCAACTGCATCTCCTCCCTCGGCTTCGATCCCACCTTCGGATAGTGACCTCCCCATTGCTCTTCGTAAGGGTACTCGTGATACTCGCCCTCCGGCCAGGTATATAGTCAATATTAGTTACCATCGTCTTTCTCCATCATATTTCGCATGCCTTTCCTCTTTGTCCTCTGTATCTGTTCCTAAGACTACAGGTGATGCACTTTCACATTCGGGATAGAGACAAGATATGCTTGAAGAAATGAGTTCTCTTCATCATAATGGCACATGAGATCTGGTTCATCTTCCTTCTGGAAAATCTATGGTTGGTTGCAGATGGATTTATGTTGTTAAGGTTGGACCTGATGGTCAAGTGGATCGTCTTAAAGCTCGCTTGGTGGCAAAGGGTTTCACTCAAGTGTTTGGCTTGGATTTTATTGATACTTTTTCTCCGGTGGCGAAAACGTCTATTGTTCGCCTCTTTATTGCCATGGCTGCTATTCGCCATTGGCCTCTCTACCAACTTGATATCAAGAATGCTTTTCTCCATGGTGATCTTGAGGAGAACATTTATATGGAGCAACCTCCTGGATTTGTTGCTCAGGGGGAGTCAGGTCTTGTTTGTCGTCTTCGTAAGTCTCTCTATGGCCTTAAACAATCTCCAAGAGCTTGGTTTGATAAATTTAGCAGTGTTGTTCAACAATTTGGCATGACTCGGAGTGAAGCTGATCATTCTCTCTTTTATCGTCATTCCGCTTCTGGATCTATTTACCTGGTGGTATATATGGATGATATTGTCATCACAGGTAGTGATCGGCATGGGATCACTCAATTGAAACAACATTTATGTCATCATTTTCAGACTAAGGATCTTGGAAAACTTTGATACTTCTTGGGAATCGAGGTGGCTCAATCTAAAGCTGGCGTTGTGATATCTCAGAGGAAATATACTCTGGATATTCTTGAAGAAACTTCTCTGTTAAATTCAAAGTCTGTTGATACTCCTATTGATCCAAGTATCAAGCTTCTACCAAATCAGGGGGAGCCCTTTCCAGATCCTGAGCAGTATAAAAGATTGGTTGGAAAATTGAATTACCTCATAGTCACTCGGCTTGATATTTCATTTGCAGTTAGTGTTGTCAGTCAATTTCTTAATTCTCCATGTCAAGAACATTGGAATGCAGTCATTCATATTCTTAAGTATATCAAGGTATCTCCAGGAAAAGGCCTTGAATATGAAGATAAAGGTCATGATAAAGTTGTTGGGTACTGTGGTGCTGATTGGGCTGGTTGTCCAGCTGATAGGAGATCTACTTCTGGGTATTGTGTCTTTGTTAGAGGCAACTTGATTTCCTGGAAAAGTAAGAAACAAAGTGTAGTTGCCAGATCAAGTGCTGAAGCAGAATACCGCTCCATGGAGACTACTACTTGCAAGCTCATCTGGCTTAAACAGCTTCTCAGAGAGCTTAAGTTTGGAGATACTGGACAGGAAACTCTCATTTGTGATAATCAAGCAGCTCTGCACATTTCATCAAATCCAGTGTTTCATGAAAGAACCAAGCATATAGAAATAGATTGTCACTTTATTCGAGAAAAAGTTCTTGCTGGTGAAATTAAAACTAGTTTTGTACCCTTTAATGAACAATTAGCAGAAGTGTTTACAAAATCTTTGAGGGGTCCTCAAATAGAGTTTATATGTAACAAGCTTGGTGCATATGACCTATACGCTCCAACTTGAGGGGGAGTGTTAGAAATATATTGTAATTAGTATTTTCCTTATTTCATTAGGGTTTTGTTTTAGGTCTGATTGTATTAGGTTTGGGCTAGGTTTGAGCTTATCCCATTAGTATGTCTATATATTGTACATTCTTATTCATATCAATACACACAGTTTATTTCAATGTTCCTCTCTTTTCTTGTTATTTAACAGAATTAACAAACTCTTAACGATTGTTAACAAGGACTTATTTAAATTATGTATAAAAAAAGGACTTATTTAAATTTATTTAAAAGTATACAGGAATTACTTTAAATTTTTTATACTACATGTTGTAGTTGCTCAAGCAGTGTTAGGCTACGTTCTATACAAAATAGAGGTCTCATCAAATGTGACAAATGCAGCTTAACCTAATGTGTTGATTCTCTTATTGAACAAGGAATCTTCCGCAGGAGCTTGTATGCTCCGGGCTCAAGCAAAAATTGGTGAGGCGGAGGTGAGAAAAAGTTGAGGAAAGAGAAGAGAGAGAAGGAGAAAAAAAAATAGTACACATATCAATTTTTTAAAGGAAAAAGCACAGTGATCCTGGATCATATTAAAAAATTCCCTTCCACATGAATGCCCGTAAAAGAAGGCAAAACCTGGTGAATTCAACAACTTGTAGGCCGTTTTAACTTTCAGATTAATCATTGTAATTCTTAGCAAAACAGGTTTGGTAAATTTCTTGAATTGGACTGTGTGCATGTGCGGCATGAGATTGATGCTGTAAAAGCTTAGAAGTTGCGTGTAAATTAAATCATATTGCCTCACCTAATAATAATAATAATAATAATATCTTGCTTCTTCTTCTCTTTGTCTATCCCAAATTGTGATGAATAATAAAAATTTCTTTTGGAAAGTTTTAAATTACAAGTTAGAGAAACTGACAGCCAATTACCTATGAATTTGCGCAATTGGCATACACTTATTTTACGTCATAAGAACATTTAACCATGAAGGAGAGCCTTGGCACAACAGTTGTTGTTGTTTTGCATCATGTGACCCAAGTTCATATGAGTCTTTTGCAAATGCAAAATACCAATACCTACCATAAATTTGTCCGGTCCATTCACTAGACCCTACACATTGTGGGAACTTTTATAGAATCACTTTACCATCTGAGCATCCCACGTCAAGCAAAAAAGGTAAATAAATAAATAAATAAATAAAAATAAAAAATAAAAAATTCTATTTAACCTGAAGTAGTTGAGATTTCACACACGAAGGTACAAGAGTATTTCATATTCATATACAGAATCCAAGTATGAATAGTAAAGTTCTATAAGCGGATGTTTGATTGATGTAAAGAACCTTGAGATATACCACCCCAAAAGCTTATAAGGCCTTGGGCACTCTCACCCCTTAAGCTAGCTTTTGGATAAGTGTATCCCAAGGTTCTTTACATGGTATGAGCCTCGCCGCCCCCACTTTCTCTTGTGGAATTTCTAAGCACATGTAGGTTGGGCCTGTTGTATTGTCCTTTCTTCAAGCCCAATCAATGGGCTCTTGTGCAAGGGGCGTGTTGAGATATATAGTCTCACATTGGTTGTATGTGCAACTAATGTGGAGTTTATAAGGCCTTGGGCACTCCCACCCCTTGAGCTAGCTTTTGGGATGGTGTATCCCAAGGTTCTTTACATAAAGGCCACATTGATTGCTCATACAATCAATGTGAGACTGTATATCTCAACAATTGAAGTTATATTTTTATTACTCCATGTTTGGTGAAGGTTTTTGAAATATTTCTCTATCTAACAGATTTCCCTAGAGTTTGAAGTGTGCATGTAAAATGGGAAATAATTCACTGTTTCGAATGACAAGAGCGATGGTGGTTTTTGTAATTGCATGTGTAAATGGCAAGGGAGACAACATGATGAGAGACCAAAATACTCCCAGCGTGAAAGGAAAAATTCCTTAACAGTGAAATGCATTAAATTAATTTGGTCTAATTAAATTTTTCAATGTGATAAATAACAGAAGCTCATTTAAACTTATTTATTGTAGAAACACCTTCCGTAACACTGAAAGCAAAAAAGCTCATTTTCCATTTGTGGGTTCATAAACGTTCTTCAAAATAAAAAATGTAAGTATAAGGGTTAATTTTATCATTTCAAACCATTTCTCCATCATTATTTTACCTTCAACCAAACAAAGACTCAGAAAATTTAACTCAATTTTTCTGGTAAAATTTTGGCCAACCTAACAACTTTTTTTAATCTTTCCTATCAAACTCACTTTCTTATCATATCACTGGTAATTGCATTTACCTAGTAAAAAAAATATCTCCTTAACCAAACGTCCATAAGTTAAAAGTCAATTAAGCGAGAATGATATAAGTAGAAAAATCATCTAAGTGCTTGTTTGAGAGGTTTTTTTTCTAGCTTATATCCTTCTTATAAGCACGAGTTAGGTTAGACAAGTTTTTACAAAAGTTTATATAATAAAAAAACTTTTTTTATAATGAAGAAAAAAGTCAAAAGCTAAAAGCTCTTAAGAGAAGCTTTTTTTTTTTTTGAAATGAACAACTTTTAAGTAATTTTTAAACTAAAGATTTTATATAAGGGTCCCTTTTTTCTTATGTTGTTGCAAAAATTTTTTTTGTAGCAACTAATTATAATTATTTATTCCCATGAATACATAGTTATAATCGTAAAGCTATTTTTTCTCTCTTTTCAAAAGTTGTATGCTGAAATTGAGAGAGAGAAAAAAAGCTTTATGATTATAACTATTTATTTTCGGAAATACATAGTTATAATCGGTTGCTGCGAACTTTTTTTTTTTTACATCAATATAAGAAGTAGATTTTTCTTTATATAATTATCAAATAATTTTTAGCTTTATTTTTATAGCTCTCTTTTTTAGCTTTAGTTTCAAAAAAAGAGGTGCCAAACAGGCTATAAATATCTCAATTCAAAAATTTTAAGATATTAACTTTATGGTTTCTTCATTGATACAATGGTTCGAACCTCAGTGCCACCATTGTATTAAGAAAGAATTCATAAATTTAATATTTTATGATTTTTGGGTTGAGATGTGGTGTTCCTTACCATTTTCTATATTGACTTTGCCCTTTAATCCATTTGATAATTCCCCTTACCATGTGCTCCCCAATCACCCAACTTTGATATCGGAGCCAATGGTTATTTGACCTTTGTGAACCTAGTATATATATATATATATATATATATATATGATGGTTAGTGTTTGGGTTTGATAGGCTAGCCAAACCCATAATGTGAAGCTAGTGATGACATATAAAGGAAAGGACCTATAAACATAATGCTTTGAAGTTTTAGATTGAAATATGGTATCTAAACCCATTTATCACAGTGAGTTCATCACTTGGTTCATTTGATGGCAATTTCCCATACCATGAACTCCCTAGTTACCAAACACTTGGCCAATTTTTCTAAGAACTAATTTAGAACCATAAGTATTTAGAAGCTCTCAACAATACGGGGACAAGAAAAGTAACGGAAAACCAACGTTTTCCTTTCATCAGAGGTCTCGAGATTGAGCCTTAAGAATAAAAAAATTATCTTGGTAATTAATAAATTGGTGAATATATATATATATATATATATATATATATATATATATATATATTCACTAATTTATAAATTTTACTCTGGAGTCAAATGATTTCTCCCTTATATATATATATATATATATATATATATAGGGGAGAGATTATTTGACTCCAGAGTAAGATTTATAAATTAGTGAATATATATATATATATATATATATATATATATATATATATATATATATATATATATAGGGGAGAGATCATTTGACTCCAGAGTAAGATTTATAAATTAGTGAATATATACATATAGGAGAGAGATCATTTGACTCCAGAGTAAGACTTATAAGTCTTATTCTCTATCCTAGCCGTTGATTTCCGTCCATCAATAATTAAGATGAGGAGTAAGACTTAAATTTTTTACTCTGGGGTCAAAAAAAAAAAAAACCCTCCTGTACGGGGGGAGAGATCATTTTCTAAAGTGTGGGGCTTTAGCAAAAATGCATCGATACTTGGTGCATAATGCAAAAATAAAAGAGAAGACGTAGTCCTAATAAGATGAAATCAAAACCATAAAGTGGTAAAAGGCTTGTGTGGGGAGTATGAATGCCACGCTTTCCACGTAGGCTTCAGACACAAAACCAATTATACATTTACATAGTCACCCGTTGTTTCCACAACCATTTTCTTATCTTCTTGTCTCTCTTTCTTCTCACTTCCTTGACTCTGCGATACAGAGGAAGAACAAAAGGGAAAGAAAAATGGCCTTGCACTTGCAGGCATTCACAACCAACCTTCACACTGCTAAGTCCCCACCTTCATTAGCCCCCACTAGCAATGCTGGCCTTCGACCACTGTTTAACCCTTTTGCTTTGAAGTCATCATCATCTTTCTTCTATGGTTCCCTTAACCTCTTACTTCATCCTAATCAACACCATCTTACTTGTGGAGCTCCCAGGATTTCCATGCGTGTGGCTTCCAAGCAAGCCTATATATGTCGTGATTGCGGGTACCCTTTACTCTTTTCCCTCTCAATATAGTATATGAATGAAATCTATGGACTCGTACTTTATATACAACAATCTTATGCTTCTCCTGATAATGATGCAGGTATATTTACAATGAGAGGACCCCCTTTGAGAAATTGCCTGATAAATTCTTCTGTCCTGGTAATTAAATTACTTTTGTCTTTACCCTCTTACTTGATTAAGGTCTCATAATTATATTGGTAAGAAAGGAGCACTTCTTGTGAGAAGCAAAAGAAAGAAGGGTCGTTTAACTAAGTAGGTAGATTGCATTATCATTGCATTAAATGGTCTTTTGCAGTCTGTGGTGCTCCAAAAGGAAGGTTTAAGTCATATGCTCCAGCTGTCACAAAAAACGCAAATGATAAAGATGTTAGAAAGGCACGAAAAGCCGAAATCCAAAGAGATGAAACAATTGGGTGAGCCATAATCCTTATCTTTTTGCCTACAGAGGAATATGTTCACTCAGGTGCATCATTTTTTGTCTTAACATTATCTATGTGATAAACTTTGCACAGGAAGGCACTTCCTATTGGAGTTGCCGTGGGAATTGCAGTGCTTGCGGGATTATACTTCTATCTGAACAACAAATTTTAGCTGCATGATTGGTTGCATTACCCTTTACGTCAGAAAAATGGACCTCTAATCTATTGCTGTTCTTTTGTTTATTTAGTTCAACTTTTGCACGGTTCCATTTAGTTCCTTGTGTTCAATTTCCACTCAAGCTTGTACCCAAAAAAAAAAAAAAGTTATCTCAAGTTAAACCAGAAATAAAACAGAAATATCAGAAAACTGAATTCGGATTTCATTTGCCATCTATGACTGATCAAAGGGCCTCAAAATATATGGTGCTATTATCCTGGGAGAGAAGATTCGTCATGTTTATCAAGTCAATAGCGAAATGTAGTCATTGCCCGGTAAAAAGATATCAAAATTGTCACCAACAAAGTGATAAGAAGCATTTGATATTTTCAACAATGTCAAAAGGAAAGCAGAAAATACGACGTTAAGGTCAATGACAAGCACATGGAAAACAATAGGTTTCTAAGAATTTCTTCCCCAAGAAAGTCAAAAATTATAGTAATACATTCTCTAAAGACGATTCTGGCATTACAATTGTAGGCGCATATTATGCATTTTCTCAATACTAAGCTTTTCGGCCTCGTCATAACTATAAGCCCCTCTATCTCTTCAAAGATATACTAGAATTATCCATCCAACTTTGACCCCAAAATTATTGGCCTATTGCTTTTAACTGAAATCAAAATATTGACATGATAGAAATGACTAACATACGAGGAAGACATTATATTGACAGACAGCTACAGTAGCAGAAATACACATTGTGGTTTTACGAAACGCCTTCATTCTTGCAAAATAAATGAACCCTCTATTCTTCTCTCCATGGATGGTGGAGGGGGGAAGTTCAAGGGAGAAAACATATCAGTAAAACTGGATGTTGGTGCAGCTTTGAACTCGTAAGGACCATCTTTTTGTCCCCAAACCTGCAATCACATAGAAATTAGTTTCATGTTTATGTTTTTCTCTGTTGTTCATAGTTGCAAGTAACTGTAATGGTAAAAGTAATCCATCAAACTAAACAAAGTAGATAAAGCGAGATGAAGAAAACTAACTTGATTTCCATCATCATCATAACCCCTATCCCAGGTATGTATCTCATTGTTCTTCATAACTGCAAGTTCTGAAGTACAGTAGGTTGCTCCATTCTGCTATAAAAAGGAGAGAAAATAATTCAACCCACCTCTTGTACACACAGGCACTGGTATAAAGGATGGGGCGGAGAATATTAAGACAATAGTTTGAACTGAAAATTACCCAAGAATTAGGAAATCCGCCAGGCGGGGTTGAACCTTCATATAAGCAACGTTTTCCACGGGGACAACGCTTAAGATGTATTGTTGTCAAATGTTCTGCAATATCCTGCAAATCACAATTCAAGTATTCAGGAAAGTCAACTACAAAAATGAATAGAAGTATTGTCCGAGCATTAGAGATCTTAAGCTATTCAAATACACATAAATGCATCATGAATTCCCATTTAGCACATGCTCAAGCAATTATCTAAGAAACTATCAATCAAAATAGATTTTTGTGCAGAATTTTTAAAAAGATTATTCAATTAATGTAATATGTCTTTCAATAATCTAAGAAGCAAACAAAAATAACCTAAGAAAAGCCACAACAACATTCACACAGGCAGAGCAAGAAAAGAAATTGGGACAATATTATCATCAGAAAGTAGAAGTGATAAACCATTCCATGGGAGGAATTTCATTTATTTCTGTTAATTTAACTATTAGTATTTCACGAAAGAAAGAGCCTTCATACCCTGTTTTGTCCAGGTAATACATTCAAGAAGCCAGCTAAGCTTCTACATCCAACTTTGATAAGTATTTGTGTAACTCTTACAGTGTTACTTTTACCTTTACTGTGTGTATCTTTTACTGTTTTACCTCTTGTGCATTGTATAGTCCTTACTACAGCAGATACTCACCTAATTGGTTGTTAGATTTTAACTATTTCTGAATATCCAACCAGTGAAGCATTCGAAGCCTGGGACAATGCACAAATTGTTCCATGGCATGATGAAGGGTAGATCTTGGCAACTAAGATCTGAGCTCAGATCCATGAAAAAGGATTCGGAGTCAATAAAGGAGTATCTTGCACGAATCAAGAATTTGTGCGACTCACTAAAGGTGATTGGGAATGCAGTCTCAGCTGAAGAGCACATTGAAATAATTTTGTAAGGACTACCATCAGAATACAATGCGTTTGTGATGTTGGTCAATGGAAGAGAAAAACCATACTCAAACGCTGACCTTGGAATAACATACATAGATACTTCACCTGTTCCAACATCTATTCCTATCTCTAATCTGCCCAGGCACTACCCTATGTCCAGAACTCATTCAGATTCTGCCTCCTCTCAACAAATCAGCCATGTTGTCCCACCCTCCTTACCAAACAACACTTCATCTATGGAGTTCCCTACATATACTCATGACCCACCTTCTCACTCTCCTAGTCATTCAGATTCACCTGCTTCTTCTCAGCTACTGCCCCAAAATTCCAGTTCCCCTGCCGCTACTAATGTACCTCCTTCATCACCTCCTAGTTTTGCCCAACAATTCTCAAACTCTCCACCATCCACTTCCTCCTCAATCCCTTCCACTCCTGACTCATCTCCTTCAGTTTCTTATGACACTTCATGTCCTTCCTCTCATTCAGAGTACATTCCTTCTGGCGCACTTAGTACACCATCACCTACACACTCTTTAACCATCAGGTCCAAAACTGCAGCTAGACATCTAGCCTTGCTCACACATGTTGAGCCTTCTACTATGAGCCAAGCCTTGACCAGCCCTCATTGGTTCAAGGCTATGCAACTAGAGTATAATGCTTTGCTCACTAATAACACTTGGCAACTTGTTCCTTTACCTCATGGAAGGCAAGCAATAGGATGCAAGTGGGTCTTCAAAAGGAAAACCCATATCGGAGTATGAACAAGTACAAGGCCAGACTAGTGGCCAAAGGCTTCCACCAAAGGGCTGGTTTTGATTATAATGAGACGTTTTCCCCGGTTTTGAAGCTAGTCACAGTTTGAATCATTCTTCAAGATGCTCTCACCTTTGGCTGGCCCTTAAGACAGCTTGACATCAACAATGCCTTCCTCAATGTAATTTGAAGGAAGAGGTCTATATGCAACAGCCCCTGGCCTTGAAGCAAATGATAAATCCCTAGTTTGAAGACTTACTAAGTCCCTCTATGGGCTGAAACAAGCCCCAAGGGCAAGGTTTGAAAAACTCGAACAACCTCTAGTCACTCTTGGTTTTCAACCAAGTCTTTGTGATCCATCATTGTTCATTTACAAGACTGCTTCCAGATTGATCTTTCTATTGGTGCATGTGGATGATATTATAGTAACCAGTAATGATAATGCATTTATTCAAACAATTGTTTCCCAGTTGCATTCTACCATTGCTCTGAAAGATCTAGGTGCCCTTGACTATTGTCTTTATATTATTTTCTAACACACACCCATCTCGTAAGAGCCCGTTGGGCTTCAAACGTAGATACTGCAAAGGTCCAATTTTTTTTGGTTTTACCCAGTACTTATTTAATTCCACAAATGGGGGGCGGTGAGGATCGAACTCGTGACCTTATGGTCATTGAAGCTTTGATACCATGTAAAGAACCAATTCAACCTAAAACTTTAAGGTGTTGAGTGAGAGCCTTTTTAATGGTTTATATTATTCTCTAACAAATAGAGGTAACGCAGAAATCTCCGACTACTGTTTTTCTTATTCAGTCCAAATATATTAGAGAGTTACTGGCAAGGTAGAAATGCATGATGCAAAAGCTATCTCCTCCCCTATGCCCTCCAATTGTAAACTCTCACGAATTGGCTCCAATTATTTTTCAGACCCATATCTCTATAGATCCATAGTGGGTGCTCTATAATATGCAATCATCACCAAACCTGAGATCAAATTTGCAGTGAATAAAGTCTGCCAATTCATAAGTCAGTCATTGGAGGATCATTGGAAGGTTGTCAAAAGAATTTTGAGATATCTCAACGGAACTAGCTCCTTCGGTCTATCTCTCCAATGTGCCAATTCTAATTCATCAGTCAGTCATTGGAGGATCATTGGAAGGTTGTCAAGAGAATTTTGAGATATCTCAAAGGAACTAGCTCCTTCGGTGTCTTGCTCCAATGTGCCAATTCTAAGGGTTCTTTCTCCCTCACTTCCTTTAGTGATGCAGATTGGGCTAGTGACCTAGATGATAAAAGGTCAACCTCTGGTGCTTGTATCTTTTTGGATCCAAATTTGGTTTCTTGGTCCAAGAAACAGACCCTGGTTGCTAGGTCCACGGCTAAGGCAGAAGCTTGGCCCTAACTTGTGCAGAAATTCTATGGATCAAATCTCTTCTTACGTGAATTGAAGCTACCATTATCCACACCTCAAATCTTTTGTGATAACTTGAGTGCCATTGCTTTGTCTCATGATCCAGTACTGCATGTTAGGATGAATGACATGGAACTTGATCTTCATTTTGTTCATTAAGGAGTCCTTGCAAAAGAACTTTTTGTCTCTCATGTTCTTGCTTCTGATCAAGTAGTTGATACTCTCACTAAGGCTCTCTGACCCATCAGGCTTGCAGAATTGAGACACAAACTTAGAGTCCTAGATTCTGCCCTGCAGCTCCAATCCCCTTGCATTTGAGGGGGAGTATTAGTATAACTTTTACAGTGTTACTTTTACCTTTACTGTGTATCTTTTACTGTTTTACCTCTGTAGCATATTGTGTTACTATAGTCCTTAGTACAGTAGATACTCACCTAATTGGTTGTTGTAATTTGTAACCATTTAAAGTTTATAAGTTAAGCTGGTGAGATTAGTTAGTGACTCATTGTTGAGTCACCTTTGAGCTCTACAAATAGAGCATGTGTCAGAGCTTAATGTAACTTTACTTTTCTTCATATGAAATGATATTCAAATCTTCTCTCTCATCATCTCTCTGGCTTCACACTCTTCTTCTCTTGCCTTGCATGGCTTCCTCTGTGAATCTCAATTGTAAGTCATAGAATTATCATAGTATCCCCTTATAAACAAAATTTAGGGGCTAATAATACATGCTGCATCTCCTCAGACAAGATGGAACATGCCTTCTGTAAAGAATCAATTCAATCCAAAAGCTTAAGTTGTTGGATGAGGCTGTATTAATGGTTTTATATTTCTCTAACATGCCCCCTCACACGAGAGCTCACTGGGCTTAAAGGGTGGACAATGCATAGGCCTACTTACCTATGCTAACAAATTCCATAAGACTTAATTAATTATTAATTAAATGGAGGGTGATGAGGATCGAACCCATGACATCGAAGCTCTGATACCATGTAAAGAACCAATTCAACCCAAAAGCTTAAGCTGATGAGTGAGGTTACATTAATGGTTATATATATCTCTAACACCTTCACTCATTTGGTCAATCATAACTTCAAAGATATAGAACTCTATTACTAACTTGTAGGCTCATAATAAATTAAAAGTTGCTCCTGCTACTCAGCCTCGAGCCTTGAGCATTATACAGGGACGTGTTGTAGGAGTAACCCATTACCTACCATTCCTATATCATAGACATGGATATAGGAATATTTTCGTTCCTTGCCTACCCTTTCTTCCACATGAAAGAAAGTTTGAATAGCAGTATCCGTTGGTAGAGGGAGCGAGGAGGACAGAATAGGAAATAAAGGTAATATTCATGTTAAGTCTGGAGCATAACCAAATGCTGATCTGGCAAGGAATAGTGGAGGCTCAAAATTCGGTTGGGCAGAAGTAAGAATATAAGAGGGAAGGATATGGGGTGTATGGTAGGCACGAATTCTATATTTATCTTTTATTTCCTGCATTTTTCTGTTTTTGTAAGGAGCTAGTCTCCATTGCTTTTATAAGTAAAAATCAGTTACTATTAGACAATTGATATTGAGATGCATTTGACTCACCATACTCCCTTTATCAACCCTGAAAGCTGGCCAATTAGATTCTCAGCATCTCCAGCACTTTGTAATATAATCCTTAATCATTAATATATTTTGCAATATTCAATTTGAGATGTTTATACCAAAACTTGGCTTCAGCTGTGGTTTTCTAGTTGTTTGCCAGTTGTAATGTCTATGCAGTTTCTGCGTACCCATCAACCTATCTACAACTACTATGTAATGATTTTCAAAACATCCTAAGATTTTCCTTCTTTTTGTTTGTCTCTTTTGCACCTTGCTTTTCTTTCTTTTCATCCTGAAAATATCTTTTATTTTTCACCAATCTCCTTCTCTCATGTTTTTCTTTATTTTCTTCACACTACCTCTACACTATCTTTTTTTAAAATCAATCTCTTTTCGATCACACTTCTCTCTCTAAACATATAACATGACAAATGTCTAAAAATAAGAAGCCTCTAAGCTAAGTTCACAATATGAACTATGAACATGGGTGAATGCTTACCCCAATGACTTCTTCTGGCTGTGGACGCTGATCCCTTGGTCGATCACAGAAATTCTTGTACTCCTCCATGTCTCTAATGGCATATGTACTTAACTGCCATTGAATAGAAATTAGTATACTTGCTCTAAGTCAAAACAAAATATAACAGCCACTTGTAACAAGAAAAAAGAGAAATATGCTATTCTTCTAAAGAAGAAAAAAAATAAAGTGCAAGCATGCTTCTAGTAATCAGAGCAAAATTATAAGAACAAGTCTCCATGTAATGTAGGACAACGGTTGGATCAGTTATACTCAACTGTTGGGTGTTGTTTGGAATATTGTAGAAGAGTACTGTCCATACCACTGTACTGTGAGTACTAATCTACCATAACCAAATAACAACCCAGCATTTATTTATAATTGACCCCCTTTGTCCTGCATCACTGTGTATACACAAAACCAGAAAAACTTCATAACAAGTTTAAAACAGTTTACAAAAAAAAATTCCTTTTCGTAAGGAAGGCATAGCATACATTTTTTTTCATTGCCATTCTATAGAAAAGTAATCGTAAATTCCCTTTAAAGATCTCAATACGGTTTAATGAAACTAGAGATGTCAAAAAAGAGGCATCAGCATCATTAATGCATGCTAATCATTGTACTCAAGGCAAGGGTGGTGTGGCTAATTCAGACTCTTCACAGAGAAAACTTATCACAATCATTAAACCACATTACGTACAAATTAAGCGCTACAAGAAAGGAAAGAACTCATAAAAGGGCATCAACATCTTTAAAGTGACTAAATACATACCTCAACATCACATTTCAACTCTTTTGGACAAGGTTTCACCATAAAAAACCTCTGCAAAAAAGATGAGACAATTAACATTAAGATATTTTTGAATCATAGAGAAAACCAAACAATAATGTAAAAAGTTTAACGTGCAGCAATCTTCACAGAAGCTCATGGCCAATGGAAATATCTTGCTCCAGTTCATATTTCAAGTATGAAGAAATAGAAAAGGAAAACATAAATAAGAATTCTCACAAGATATATACACTACCTGCCGAAATGGTTTTTGTGGACTCCTCCAAAAGGCCTAGCAGCATTAAAAAAAAAAAAAAAAAATCTTCATTGAGCTAATTTTTAAAGCACAGATAAAAAAAAAAAGATTAAAAACAATCACTCACAAAGAAGAAACTTATAGACATGTATAGAGTAATGCCCACCTGTTCAAAATACAGAACCTTTGAACCATCTACTAGCTCTGCTGCTGGGCATGTAAGCATTCTGTAAATATCAAATTTCAGTGTTGCATTTCTAAGACACTCTATTGTCCACCAAAAAAGAAGAAAAAGAGGGATAAACATACCTAATATTGAAATAGTTATCAGGGTCTCTGCAAGCTTGCTCCTTTGAATACTACACCAAGTTAATGTTTCAGAAACAAAATAAAAATTAAAAAAATTAAACCTAGACTATATATATATTTTTTAAAAGAGAAAAGTGGATTAAATTAATAAAAACCTTTTCGCCGGTGAGGGACTGAGTCACAAAACGAGCATGGTCCCAGCGTGTTGTGGACTTACGGAGGCGTTTAACGAGAAGTGCACCACCAATTAGTAGCAGAGTCTTGACGGCCAACCCTTGAGCACGGTTCCATCCATTGGAATCCGACCCGGTACCCATCTTCTATATGTTTTTTTTTTTTGTTTTATTTATTGAAATGAATAATGAAAACCAATCATGGAATGAATTGCGGCAGTAGAAGCACCATAACATAACAGCGGCTATAACCACAGGAAGTTGAAACCAGAATTCTACAACATTAGAAAGTTGAATTGAAGTTCGAGGAGTGCAGAGGTTTGCGTACCTCGTTCTCTTTCTTATTCGTCTCTGGCCTGTGAATCGCTCATCTGAGCCACACTGAGAGAGTGAGAGGCCACAAGTTCCAATTTTTCTTCAACCCTTTTTTGTTCAGTACCCAAATGATTAGAAGTTAGAACTTGTTGTGCAGTCAGTGGCTCACGGTGTAGAAATTATGAGTCTTAATAACCTTATTTAAATGAGGGGAATTGCCATGTACCACCATTATATACTTGTTTAGTTATTATTGCATCAATTTAAAATAGAATAAAGTATTTTTTAGATTTTCAACGAAATTTATTTTAATTCGTTAAAAAAACAAAATTGACTCATAGTTACTCGTAGTCTTTTAAAGATTAACATAGGTCTTCTTGAATTTCAAAAAGACCACAATTTCAATTAATTAGATCTATTTTAAATTTCAGTGAGATCACAAGTCAATTTTTTTATAAGAGATTAAAATGGCCCATGTGATTTTTGTTGAGGACCCAAAAAGTATTTTAATCTTTAAAATGTCAACGGCTAGACTTATCACTCTTATTAATTGTTCGGTTATCGTTGAATTAATTTGAAATTAACAACCGCTAATTTTTTTTTAACTCTTGATTTTAAATTGATTCAATGATAATCAAACAAGTAATAAAAGTGGTAAGCTTAAAATAGTGGCAAGAAAAACATTTTTCTTAAATTAATACATATTTGTATAAATGATAATAATACATATGAACCTGCTGTTTAAAAAATATATATACTGTTCTGGATAGCCCACTCACATGGGCCCAACCGTTAGGCCCAGCCTAAAAAGCCCTCTTTTAGAAGGCAACTTAGGGTTCCCCCTCTTCTCCATGCACACCAGCTCATGCCTATCCTGAAAAGGCTAGGCTGACTAAGTTGACTAGGGCTCTTGCTCTAAATACCCCCTCTCACATTGAGGGACGGATCTTCTTCTTCTCCACTCAGCCTCCACGGCTATGACTATGGAGAGCCACCTTAGCCACTTCCACACACACACCTCCCTTATGCACCATGGGAAGCTCCACTAGTGCTTGGTCTCTACCATTGCCACTATAAACACCTCATATATCAACATACAGACATCTTATGTACACTAAGAGTACATATACATAGACTTCTCTTACTCTTAAATTAAAAAAGAAAAGATCTTAAAATGATTTTTAAAATAATAGATCAAATGAATATTTAATTTGAAAATAAATATCGAAGCAAATAAGTATAGTTTACTTAAATCTTAAATTTGATGTTTATCGAAATATTAAGGAAGCATCTTCTGTCATTTTAATTAAAAATAGAGGACTCGATTTCTTTTTGCTTAAGTTCTTAGGGTCTCATTTATAATCCGAAAATATTAATTTCAATGGAAGAGTATAGGCTAATTTTTAATGTCATTATAATTTAAAACTCAGAGGAGTTTAGGTGAAATAATCAAGAGGGGGTAACTGGCATTCATGGTCGATATGGTAGTTGTTGGAGGACAACGCCATAATGGTCCATGTTCAAATGCTGGTAGAGGGAACAAAAAATAAAAAATCAAAGGGGGTAATTTTGTTTTTCTTTTTACATTGAAAATAAAGAAAGGAAAAAACACTAACGCGTCATCGAAGGAACCATCATCAAATAGGACATTTCCCACTTAACTGGGGGAATTAGCTACAGCAGAATAACCACCCATTTCTAGCTAATGGAGTGATTTGATTCTTAAAATTTAATTCTAGAAATTTCAGAAATAAAAAATATCCTAATGAAATAAAAATATGAATGCCAAAAATAAAAGAAATGGTACGGATGACTATGTAGACTGTAATATGTCATTTTTCTGTGGAGAAAAGAACTTTTCTTATAAACAACCATTAACAGTAACATAATGCCACGACCAGGTTTAATTAACTGCTATAAACGATAAGATCGCTCAATCTCGAGAGTCGAGAGCTATTGATTTGTGTTAGCTTTGAATTGTATCTATTTTAATGGTTTGATTTCTGTTTTATTTACGCTGAAAAGAGTTCAGAAGTGCAGGGTAGTGGACCAAATAGCACCAAGGCAAGCCCAGCAAGATAAAATTAAGAAAAAGTGTTGAATAAAAGATTTATTTGATTGTGTTCTGATTTTTTTTTCTTAAAACTGTTTTGTAAAATAATTTTTAAAAACTAATTTTCAAAAGAAAAGAAGAAGAAAATCCATTTGATAAACTTATTTTAAAAAGAGTTTTAAAAATTAGAAAACAAAAAAATCTGCTTGCTAATTTTGTTCTAAAAATATGTTTTCAAAACAAAAAAAAACAAAAAACTTGTTTGGTTAGTAATTTTTTTCTTGTTAACTTTCTTTAAGCATATGTAAAAAATTTATAAAGTCTTTTTGAAGACTAAAATAAATCATATTATAAGTTTTTTTGTTATTTTATTTTCAATTGCTAATAATATCACATTCTCAATTCTCCCTTAATTATATTATTAATGTACATTACATTATTAATATCACATTCTCATATCCTCGGGTTTGCATATCCATTTTCAAAATGTTGCATTCGTGCTTTCTAGCTAATGTAGCACTTCTGCTAGTTACATACATACTGGAGGGCAAACTCTTGAGATCAATGCTAGTTGCGTATAGTGTAATGCACAAAAAAACTGAGTGTGGGGGTGGGGGTGTGAAAGAAAAAAAATGTAGTTGAATCATGAAATAACTCATCATTAATAACTTTTGAATCCTTTTTTGAAGTTAAAGTCAAAATATAAATGTAGTTGCAGTCACTCTTTCAACATCCCCTCAAAACTTTTAGTTCTCATTAGGCTTCTCTCTCACTTTTTTTTGGTAATTTCTCTCACTATTTAGATATACTTAGATATATGCCTACCCAAAAAAAGGAGCAAGCAAGTCATATTTACACCCCAAAATGGTTTACACAATGATATTATAGAGATATCTAACTCGTGTCAGTATATTACTTCTCAGTTATGGGTGATTTGATAAAAATCATATTCCCCTCTTCTCCTCTCAATCTTTCTGCAAGTAATGCAAGATTTAGGCTTAAAGCATGCTTTCTTTTCTCTTCAGTAACAAATCCACAAATGCATTCCTTACTTCCAAAGTACATCTGAACTAGGGTATTGGAGGACCAATACCCATAGCATCTTTGAACAGCAGAGCAAGTTGCCAGCCACAAATCATCCTACTGTTATGTTCTATTTTTTGGGGGATATAAAAGAAGAAATTCATAAAGACAGAGAAGAAAAATTACAAGGAATTTAGAGGATAAGAAATCCTCCTTAACAAAAAAAGGAAAACAAAACAACAAACAAAAACAAAAATACATCAATGGAGCATAACAGAAGGCAGAAAGAGACTCATAGAGCTACCATTTTTGCAAAAGTAATTTCGCGTACAAAAAGTGTTATATTCACATTGCAGGCTATTTGGCCATACAACACCACAACAAATTCATTTACTGACATTAATGAATCACAACAAATTTCGGGTCCTACTCTAACTTCCCAATCAGCTTCCATTGATGTCAACAAGAATGCAACAGTTCATGAAAAGTTTGAGGGCTAGAAGAACGCATAAGCATGTATTTTGATTTTGTTTACTCTTTCAGCTTTCTTCTTCATTTTGCTTTTCTGGTAAACATTTTTGTGAGGTATAAAAAAATAACTCATCTAATCTCATTTTTGTACTTAATTTTTATTATTTTCTTCATTAATTATTATAGTAAAATGACTACTCAATCTGAAGACTAAAAATAAGTCTATATCAACCAGGCAAAATCCCAAATATCTTCTTCCTAAACAACTGGAGAGAAGCCTAACCCAATCTTTCAAACCATAACCAATAAACTATTTTTTTGGAGAATATAAACTAATTCTAATAAGAACGAAAAAGGGTTTTACCGAAGAAAAATAAAGGGATTGAGAGAAGAGAAAAAACGAACTCTGGCTAAGGTTCAAACAGAGCAAGACGATGAGTTGTTTGGACTTGTGATGGCAAAAGGGTGTCGGTCATGGTGACTGGCTATGGTTTATTTCTGGCGAGGTCTCTAATTTGGAGATAGAGAAAAGGTTATGGTTGGCTGAGAGGGTGAACTTGCTTCAATTGGGTTTGGCTATGCAGGTAATGGTGGTGGTGGCCTATGTTAGATATATGCATAACACTTGTTAAAGAGAGCGTGTTGTTAAAAGAAGAAGCAGAAAGATTGGTTTTTGCTGGGAGAGCATTCGTTCGAAAACTAACAAAAGCATACCAACTTTTCAAACATCTAATGAGAGAAGATTTTACTTAGTAAAAATAAAACCTGAGAAATGCTTCCAAAGATGAAGAGAAGATGAGTGAATCCTTTCGCGCTCACTGGCTTCAGCTTCCCGCTCACTAGCTATAGAAGGTTACTGAAATTCTCAAACCCTTACGGCCTTTCATTTCACGTATATTGTAGAATAATGAAACATCAATATTTACGCAATTGGCATTAATGAGAATAGCTATTCTCTGTGTTTTTGCTTGTTTTGAGAATAGAAAACTGAAAAGGAGAATCAAAACATCATTTAGGTGTTTCCTAACTTTTGTTTTAAAAACTAAAATCCAGTTACTGTTTTAAAAATTATTTTTACAAAATAACTTATCTCTGTTACTGTTTTCTTGCCGTGAATGAGCCACGTGAATTAACGTTTTGGAAGTGAAAAGAAATCTGAACCTTAGACGAAGCTTAATCGGACGGACAACACTACTGTTGGAATTAATGAACAATGATATATTGGTTATGAATAAGAAGTGGGTTAATAAAGAAAAGAGAAAAGGGAAGTTGAAGGGATGTGTGGGTTTTAACAAGTCCCACGTTGGACAACTAGTTGGAAGTGAGAGAGTTTATAAGCTCCCACCTCACTCTCCTAGATTGGCCCTTGGGTCACTACACATTTTGTGGAGGGGGAGGAGCTAGGTGGGCTTTGGTCCACCACACACACGCACTGCTGCACACGGCTCGGATCGGTTCAGTTCAGTTCATAGGTGTGTAATAAAAATAACATTTTATTACATAATTTTTAATTTTTTGTCCAAAAAAATGTATCAGTTGCTTCCCTCCAAAATTTAAACCCAAACGTTTCTACCCTCCGGTTTTTTGAGCAATTTTTAACCGAACCGGTTCTTCCCTTTCGCGAACCGGTCGCCAGTTGTGTTTGCTCGCCAAATCGATCACCGGTTGTACCTGTTCATCAGAACGGTCATCGGTCGCACCCGTTCGCTGCCGTTAGTCACGGCGGTTTACCGCCGTCGGCGGTTCATCGTGACCGGTCAGTGTCTATAAATAGACACTGACACCTTAAAAAATTTAATCGGTTTTTTCTGCACTGAACCTCTGCCAGAATTTTTCTCCTTTCGGTTTGCATATTCCTGTTCATACTCCGATGTAATTTCCTCTACCACTGTTGTGCTCGTTTGGGTTGTTGACTGGTAGTGCCACCACTCTTCAGACGAAATTCATTTTATCCTGGGAGACAAGTGTCCATCTACCTTAGGCATCAGTGAGGGGGAAAATTGTCTTAAGAAGACATGTTCTGTGGGCTTGGATTTATTACTCTGATTCTGCATATTTTATTCCTCTGATATCATCATCTGTCTGTTTCATCATTCTGTCTCAATTATCTGACAAGTAAATTTGTTCTTTAATTCTTTATAATTGCACAGTGATAATTTTGATCATCTATCTCTTCTGGTTTATACATGGGTTCAAGCCTCTTAGTGCCCTGGACAATGTATATTCTCAATGCTCTGGCCAACACTCTGTACAATGTGTATAGTATCCTGAAACTAGTAAGGAACTATGTGATAGTCTGGACAAGAAGTATAAAGCTGAGGATGCTGCCTTAAAGAAGTTCATAGTTGGCAGATTCTTGGACTTCAAGATGCAAGACTCCAAATCTGTTGTGAGTCAAGTTGAGGAACTTCAAGTGATTGTGCATGAAATTCATGCAGAAGGAATGTCTCTTAGTGAGTTTTTCCAAGTTGCTGCTTTCATAGAAAAATTACCGAATTCTTGGAGAGACTGCAAGAATTATCTAAAGCATAAGCGCAAGGAACTGTCACTTGAAGATCTGGTTATGAGATTGAGAATAAAAGAAGACAATAAGATGTCTGACAAGAGGAATGGCAACAATCCTATGATCTCTAAGGCTAATGTGGTTGAAGAGGGATCAAAGTCAAAGAAGAGAAAATATTCTGAAGATGGAAATGCTAAGCAAGGAAAGGGCAAAAAGTTCAAAGGCAACTGTTATAATTGTGGAAATCCTGGCCACCGTGCAAAGGATTGTAAGAAGGAACAAAAGAAAGATCAGAGGAAGCCACAAAAGTTCAATAAGAAGAAGAAGAGCACTCAAGCCAATATGGTTGATATTGCTGATCAGGTTGAAGAACTGAATCTGGCAGCATTGGTGATGGAGTGCAATCTGATGAGAGATACTAAGGAATGATGGGTGGACACTGGTGGCACCAGACATGTCTGTTCATCCAAGTGGATGTTCTCCTCCTATACTCCTACTGATAATGATGAGAAGCTTTATATGGGTAACTCATCTACTTCAAAAGTTGAAGGTGTGGGTAAAATGGCTTTGAAGATGACAACTGGCAAGATAGTAACACTGAATGATGTGCTCCATGTGCCTAATATTCGCAAGAACTTAGTTTCTGGATCTCTGTTAAGCAAGAATGGCTTAAACTTGTATTTGTTTCTAATAAGTTTGTACTTACTAAGAATGATGTGTATGTAGGAAAGGGCTACCTTAGTGAGGGCCTTTTCAAACTGAATGTGATGACTGTAAACAATTCCAATAATATTAATAATACTACTACTTCTGTTTACTTGGTTGAGTCTTCTAATTTATGGCATAATAGATTAGGACATGTGAATTTAAGGTCAATTAAGAATTTAATTCATTTAGATTTACTACCTAAATTTGAATGTTTAAATAACAAGTGCCAAGTATGTGTTGAATCAAAAAATTTGAAATTACCTTTTAAATCAGTTGAAAGATCAACCGAGCTGTTAGATTTAATACATACTGATATATGTGACATGAAATCTACACCATCTAGGGGTAATAAGAAATACTTTATTACATTTATTGATGACTGCAGTAGATATTGTTATGTGTACTTACTTAATAGTAAAGATGAAGTTATTGTTGCTTTTAAGCAATATAAGAGTGAAGTTGAAAATCAACTTAACAAGAAAATTAAAATGGTACGTCGTGGGGGAGAATATGATGGCCCCTTTGAGGAATTCTGTATAGAGTCTGGTATTATACAACAGACAACAGCTCCATATTCACCGCAATTAAATGGGATTGCAGAAAGGAAAAATTGGACATTGAAAGAAATGATGAATGTCATGTTGATTACATCCGGTTTACCACAGAATTTGTGGGGGGAAGCCATTTTAACAGCTAACTACATTATTAATAGAATGCCTCACAAAAAGACAAACAACATACCATACGACATATGGAAAGGAAAGAAACCATCCCTGAAATACTTTAGAGTGTGGGGGTGCTTGGCTAAGGTTGCGGTTCCTAAACCTAAAAAGTTGAAAATTGGACCTAAAACCGTGGATTGTGTATTCATCGGTTATGCACTTAATAGTAGTGTTTATCGGTCTCTAGTTTATAAATCTGATGTTTCAGATATACACGTTAATACGGTTATTGAGTCAAGGGAAGCTACTTTCTTTGAAGACGTATTTTCGTATAATAAAGTACATGAATCAAGTGGCAATAATGATGACAACATTATGATACCTCGAGATGCTACAACTAATATTGATCCTGTAGAGGATGTTGAAGATGAACCTAGACGTAGCAAGAGGCAAAGGACAACCACATCCTTTGGACCTGATTTTATGACATATTTATTAGAAAATGACTCTCGGACGAATAAGGAAGCTATAACGTCCCCGGAAGGACCATTATGGGAAGAGGCTATCAATAGTGAGATAGAGTCTATCTTGTCCAACCATATTTGGGAATTGATAAATCTTCCTCCTGGCAATAAGCCTTTAGGAAGTAAGTGGGTGTTCAAAAGAAAAATGAAAGAAAATGGCACTATTGATAAATACAAAGCTAGGCTTGTGGTAAAAGGCTACAGGCAACGTGAAGGTCTCGACTATTTCGATACTTATTCACCTATTACATGGATCACATCCATTAGGATGTTGATCGCGGTAGCTGCATTGAATGAATTAGAAATACATCAAATGGATGTTAAGACCGCCTTCTTAAACGGTGACCTAGAAGAAGAGATATATTTAGAACAACCTGAAGGTTTCGTTGTTCCAGGACAAGAATGGAAAGTTTGTCGCTTAATAAAATCCCTTTACGAGTTAAAGCAAGCTCCAAAACAATGGCATACGAAATTTGACAATGTTATGTTATCAAATGGATTTCGAATTAATGAGTGTGACAAATGTGTCTATGTTTGAAATACTGAAAAAGGATTTGCCATTGTCTGTCTTTATGTAGACGACATGTTGATCATGGGTAGTAATAATCAAATAATTAAAGCTACCAAACAATTACTTAAAAGTAAATTAGATATGAAAGATATGGGGATAGCAAATGTTATCCTAGGTATTAAAATCCATAGTGTAACACCCTCCCTTGTATGCATCCAAGAGAGTGGTTTGCTAAGCTGATTAGAGTTCTAATGTCATTACTTAAATACTGAAAAAAATCATTTTTGAGTTACTAATTAAGAACTTGAGTCGAAATCTGGTTGTTCATAAAAATCAGAATGATAATTTTAAAAATCATAGCTTGCTGAATTTCCTAACTTTCCTGACAGACCTTGTGGTCTTGAAAAAATTCGTAAAAAATCAAGTTCAGCGATTCAAAAAAATATTCTTTGGTATATAGAAAGAGCACATCTGGGGCTTCGAGTGCATATAAATTATTAGTAAATCGGAGGTCGTTTGCCTCTCGAATCATAACTCACAAAGTGCTCGCAAAACTGTTTATAAATCAGCACTTAATAAAATGTTCAGAAATTATTTTCGCAAAACGTTTTCAGAATTTTTTCCAAAGTAATAACTGATCATAAAAGTCTTAAAACAGTAGCTAAATCATAGTTCCAACAGTAATCCAAACTTCCCAAAATAATACAGTCATCCATCAAATAAAACAGCAACAGCAAAAATCCAAACAGCAGCAATTAACAGCCAACATCCAAAATAACCATGTCCTCATATGCTCTTTCGTCCTCCTGCAATTTTATAAAATTGCAGCCCCAAAGGGGTGAGAAAAATCTCAGTAGTGCGATAGCAAAACCAATAATGCAACAGTATTAAACCAGGCACAAAATTATAAAACAGTCACATCGACATTTCATTTTTGGGAGAAGTATTAACATATCATAGTGCGTGTATAACGTCATCATTACGCTCATAGCACCATCGTGCGCGTACTAACATATCATAGTGCGTATATAATGCCATCACTACGCTCATAGCACCGTCGTGCGCGTACTAACATACACAGTGGATATTCCATAATGGCTCCTCAAAGGTGAATTCCAACTGTGGCCTATGCGGACGGAAGCCAAGTGTCCCATACCCTGGTACCGAAGGGATGCCTATATGATGCGTGCTCAGACACATGAATCTTTTATAAATATTCTTAGTTTCAAGGATAACATGAATTCTGTACATGTATGCCATGCTATGCTTTCACACACAAAATAGAAAAACAGATGTGGTATGATGTAAACGTGCATGACTAGATCATTATTATCATAACATATTCTTCATCCTGCCATATTATAATTTTACCTCATAACAAACTTACCATCAAGACATTTCCATAGGCAGAATACTTTCATCATAAATAACAGAATAATTATTAGGCACATCTGAGCAACATGTCACAACTTTATACACTAGTCAATAGTCACATTAGGTAATACCACCTAACACTTACCTCGCTTGTCACAAAATAAGTTACCAAATAGCAGCGTATCAGCCCAAAGTCTTAAGAATGTTGCGCACCTAAGCATAAGGTTACATGTCAGAATCGTACTTCACATTTTTCCTACTTAGCCCATTATTTCCTCCAATTCCTAATCGGTTTTCACCTTGTTCCTTTCTAAATAATATACTGACTTCATAATAATTTTCTAACGTTTAACAATGACTAATTAAACCCAAACAGAATCGGTTCTATCCCCACAAAACATCAAGGATTTGTTTTCCCCAAACTCAACAATTTTCCTACGGTGCGCTACAAATAGTTTAATCATGTTGTCCTTTATATTTTAATTTATGCCAAGTTCAAAATATGCTAAGGTACAACTACACATCCCCACAAATTATTATAAGGTCATCTCTAAGTTTATTTTTCATGCTTTCAAGCTAGAGTCCAGCGATTTATTAAGGCAGAATCTAAAAGAGATAAAATCAATAGAAGGGCTTCTTCCTAACATGTTTCACGACTAGTACAGAGGGAAATAGGTTCAAATTGGTCTTACCTCTTGCAACACACAAGAAACCCAAGTTGGACAGTGAGTAACACCTTAGCTTCCTAATTTCCACGAAAAACAGCAAGTTCAACCCTTGTTGTTGGTGACTTGGGCGCACAAAAGGAGGTGAAGGAAGTGCTTGGTTTAGAACCTACATTCAAGAGGGCATCATCAAAAACCCAACGTTGTAGGAGAATACAAGGAAGAAGAACTAGACTCTACCTCATTGTGTGAAGAGCTCTGGCTGAGCAGAGAGAAAGGGAATGAAAGCTTGATGATAATGATTCTCTAGAGGTCCACGATTTGAAGCAAGAGGGATAGGAAAATGCAAGATTGTTTCTGGATGCTCACTCCTCACTTGTGTCACGGTTTTAGGTAGGGGAGGGAGATGGCATGGCTGGGCTTTATTTTTTGTTTCACAAATCAAATGCTTCACCCTACTTCTCTACTATCAGCGCTATGGGTGAGTGAAGGGGAGTTTGGAGGCTGATTCAAATTGCTACAATGATCAGAAAACAACAAGACTTTATCGTCATTTAAGCGCACCAAGAGGGAAGAAGGAATGAAAGAATTCTACCCAATACTATCACATGCAAGCTGACCTCCCTATTTACCATTGGCTGCATGTAATAAAGCTGTATTATTTGGGTGATTTAACAAGCAATCAGCTACCTTTTGGCACAACCCAAGCACATGAGAGAAGGGATAGGTGGATGGGCTGACTTGGTTTCTTTTGAGATAGCTTATTCAGAATTCTCTTTTCCTATTTGTCTATTCTATGCGCACAAGTGGAGGGAAAGTGAGAATGGATGAGGTCCTTGCCATGTGGAGATCACTAACCAATTAAAGGCTGCCTTGTTGGAATTTTTTAAGATGAGATAAGGATAAAATGATCAATTGGGCTGAACCAAATGCACCTCTTAAAGCCCTAAGGCTTCGGCCAAACAACAATTTGGGAACCAAAATGTACAAGCCCTTAAATGTTGGTAACCTAGGTATTAACTCACAAATTATAAATTCCCAAGTCTTTTAAATAATTTTAATTCTTTCTATATGTTACTACTAAATTATTCCCACATATTTTCACTAAAGTCCCACATACCTAAAATAACTTCTCTCCTACCATTATAATTCAAATAATTTCCTAACTCAATATTAATTCCATACTAGTAACCATATAAATCGAAGACTAACAAATATTACATGTCATTCGAATTGTCACACATGCATTCTTATGCCCAATAGTATTTTATGTATTTTCCCTAATTACGTGGGATGTTACACATAGAACATCTAGAGGGTTGGCTTTATCACAGGCTCACTATATAGCTAAGGTTCTTGAGAGATTCAAAAGTTTGAATATAACCCCTGTGAGGAATCCTGTAGATTCTAATCTTAGTTTATTAAAGAACACTGGTAAAGCTACAACACAAAAGCTATATGCTCAAGTGTTGGGAAGCCTTATGTATCTGCACCAGACCTGATATTGCTTATGCAGTAAGTCTATTAAGTCGCTTTACTAGTAATCCAAATGAAAATCATTGGAAAGCTATGGTAAGAGTTTTGGGATACTTGAAGTATACTCAACATTTTGCTTTGCATTACGAGAAATACCCCGCAGTTATAGAAGGGTATTGTGATGCAAATTGGATCACCGGCTCTAACGACACTAGGTCCACAAGTGGATATGTGTTCACCCTTGGTGGAGATGTTGTGTCTTGGAAATCGTCCAAACAGACTTGTATTGCAAGGTCAACCATGGAAGCAGAATTTATTGCTTTAGATAAGGCCGGTGAAGAAGCCGAATGGCTTCATAATTTTATTGAGGATGTTCCTAATTGTCCAAAACTGGTACCGGCCGTATGCATACATTGTGATAGCCAAGCAGCTATTGGAAGGGCCAAGAACGTCATGTATAACGGTAAGTCTAGACATATACGTCGTAGACATGATACCGTAAGACAACTACTCTCGAATGGAATCATTACAATTGACTATATTAAGTCTAAGGAGAACATAGCGGATCCGTTAACTAAAGGGATTCCTAGAGAGTTGGTTGACAATTTGTCGAAAGGAATGGGTTTAAGGCTTATCAATTGTTGAGTATTGCGGTAACTCTACCTAGAAGAGTGGAGATCCCATGAAATAGGTTCAAAGAAACAACTAAGTGATGTTCGATTGTCCAAACACTGTGGAGTTTTAAAACTCATACACGTTCCTATGACAAGACAGTGTATTGTGAGGGTAAGCATTTAAGCTTTTAATGATTTCTTAATTTTTGTGTTCAGATGATGTATAGTGAGTTACATTATAAGAAATCACCTATGTGAGTGTGAAGTGAGGGCTGCTTCTATGAGAACTTTTCAAAGGCTGATTCTCTAAAACACTCGCAGAACCAGGCAGGTGTCTCACGGCCAAAATGGGCACAACAAAGGACCAACAATGTTAGAGAAGCAATTGTGTGACTCCTATTGTCTAGGTATACACTAAAAGTCGACGATTCAAGTCGGCTAGACCATCGATTGACCGAGTATATCCGATAGGTTTTCACTAGAGAAGGTTCAAAGGTAACTCCACCTATCTCGATGCAGTTGTTTCTCGTTGAGGAAATTACACTTTGCATTTATATTCTTATGCATTTTTGTCACGTTGATTTGACTTCTTATCCATGTGGGGGATTGTTGGAATTAATGAACAATGATCTATTGGTTATGAATAAGAAGTGAGTTAATAAATAAAAGAGAAAAGGGAAGTTGAAGGGATGTGTGGGTTTTAACAAGTCCCACATTGGACAACTAGTTGGAAGTGAAAGAGTTTATAAGCTCCCACTTCACTCTCCTAGATTGGCCCTTGGGTCACTACACATTTTGTGGAGGGGGAGGAGCTAGGTGGGCTTTGGTCCACCACACACACGCGCGCCGCCGCTGTCCTTCTTGCTCAGCTCAGATCGGTTTAGTTCGATTCGGTTCGGTTCATAGGTGTGTAATAAAAATAATTTTTTGTCCAAAAAAATGTATCCGTTGCGTCCCTCCAAAATTCAAACCCAAACGTTTCTACCCGCCGGTTTTTTGAGCAATTTTGAACCGAACCGGTTCTTCCCTTTAGCGAACCGGTCACCGGTTGTGTTTGCTCGCTGAACTGGTCACCGATTGTACCTGTTCGTCAGAATGGTCACCGGTCGCACCCGTTCGCCGCCGTCATTCACGGCGGTTCGCCGCCGTCATTCACGGCGGTTCACCGCCGGCGGCGGTTCATCGTGACCGGTCAGTGTCTATAAATAGACACTGACACCTTCAGAAATTTAATCGGTTTTTTCTGCACTGAAGCTCTGCCAGAATTTTTCTCCTTCCGGTTTGCATATTCTTGTTCATACTCCGGTGTTGTTTCCTCTGCCACTGTTGTCTTCGTTTGGGCTGACTGGTAGTGCCACCACTCTTCAGACGAAATCCGTTCTATCCTGGGAGACAAGTGTCCATCTACCTTAAGCATCAGTGAGGGGGCAAATTGTCTTAAGGAGACACGTTCTGTGGGCTCGGATTTATTCCTCTGATTCTGCATATTTTATTCCTCTGATATCGTCATCTGTTTGTTTCATCATTCTGTCTCAATTATCTGACAAGTAAATATGTTCTTTAATTCTTTATAATTGCACAGTGATAATTCTGATCATCTATCTCTTCTGGTTTATACATGGGTTCAAGCCTCTTAGTGATTTAATATCACTCACTGTCTTCACTTACATGTTGGATCTGTTTAGTACTTTTTAGTTAAATAGGAATTATAAAAAAATTGTAAAGTGATTTTTATGAGTTTTTTGGTTTTAGTCAGCTTTTATGAGAAGTAGATTTCCTTTGAGCGTTCTTAAAACTTCTTTTTTTTTAAGCTGTGTGTGTTAGTCTTCTGGATCTTGAAGAAAAGGCTTTCACAACGCTTCCTTATAAGAATTCAAGGAACCAACGCATGCAAGCTCTGCAATTCTCTAGTTCTGCAAGTCTGAATAGCTCTAGCAATAGGAACTTTTAATTTCTTGAAGTACCGGTCTGTATTGCACTACACTTTAATTTTCCTTTTCTCATATTGGTAATGCATGTTACTTTAATTCCAGAATCTTTAATTTCTTTCTTTGAAATGACTTGCTAATTTTCTTTTTATGGGATTCAAGATGATTAGATAATCCCATTTTGTTAAACTACTGCTATTCTCACATCCTTCACATTTGGTTAGCAACGCTTTCAATTTTAATCCAAGATAATCATGGGAATGAGTCTTGGGGGGTTTCTTGGCATAAACGGTGATTGTGAAATCAAGTTGTGCTTTGTTTTGCTAATTGAACCCTTTAGGTTAGGGATAACCAGAGGAGGAATTTGACATTTTTTTTTATAAAGAATCAAAAGGCTTGGGAAAGAATTATTTTGGAAATTAAAACTGGAATTGAAAAATTCCAACTAAATAACTTTAATAGTTCAAATTCTATGATGAAAGTGTTATAGCAGTGCGAAAGTGCAGGGAAGCAAAGTTCTTTAGGGAATCCATAATTCAAGAATTCCATATCCTTTTCATTGTTGATATTTGTTACTTAACCATTTTAGTCCCATTTGTTAATCTAATTTTAATTACAAAACCAATTTCATTCAGTTCTTCAGTTTAAAGGATTGGTCACTTACAATCCAAGAATTAACGAATAGAACAGATAAGGAATTAAAATCAACTATTCCATGAGAACGATTCTGATCTTCGAATTCCTACACCAACAAAATGGTGCTGTTGTCGGGAAGCGATGCTTGATTTAGTTTTATTTTTAAGTTCTGTCTTGCAATTCTAGAATTGTGTTCTTTTAGTTTCTTTCTAGTTTCTTCTAAACTCCGTTTCTTTTACCTTTGAAAAAATATTGCAGAATTCTATTATGATAAAACCAACAGTGGGAATTGCAAAGTTCTGCCACTTTTGAAGAAAATAAAAGTAGTCGATTGTTGCTGTTACAAGATGGCAGATGATAATAGTTCCATCCATGGTCACAATGAAAATGGGGATGGAAATAGCACCAATGCACTGGCAATAGCGGATGAAGAACTCCCCATTATGGAATATGCACATTCCATCCCTTGATGGAGTTATTCCGGGGATAGTCCAACTTGGTGTGGAAGTTAACTTTGATCTAAAACCAGGCATAGTGCAGCTCCTCCAATCGATGACACAATATCATGGACTGCCACACGAGGATCCCCACAAACATATCAGCAAGTTCATGAAGATCTCAGATACATTTTCTGTTCATGACAATATACATTTTAATATTCTACCAGATATATCCCAGCCTCTTACCCATGGTTTGCCAGCCAGGTATTTCTCTTGCTTCACGAGCAGAATGCCTATCAAGGTTTTTCATAACGCTTTCCCAGAAAGACCTGAGCACAAAATCCACGAGTAAATAAGGTAAACAACCAGTTATTGTTAGCCTTCTCTAAATGAGTTAACCGGTAGTCATTCTGCTACTAAAGCAACATCTTCTCATATACGCACAAGCATAGTTACCACCACTTACAGTATGGACCAACCAATTAAGCTTCTCTTAGGCGAGTGTTTCTGTAAAAAAATAACAAAACATTCCATTACTTCCACGCTGCAGATTTATAAAATTTCTGGATTCTTGGTCTACCACAAGTAACATATCTCACACACAAAAACCTCGGTCCGTTCCACTCAAGGTCTACAATTATAGTTCACTAACTGCCTGGATGAAAACAACTGTTAGCTCCCAATTATTAAATATGCAGCTTCCAACAAGATTTTGATGGCAAATGCATGTAATTATTTATAGCTAAACTTAACAATTATTACATATCCCCTAAACAGAGATGGATTAGACTTATAGTATATACAATATACAGCAACAGATGCCATTTCAAAATTTCAACACATCTGCACTATCTGCTATCTCTCTGATCAACCCCCCAAAAGAACCACCATGAAGAGCAGGTTTTAATGGGTAGCTAGAGCTACTCATTTCCTTATCAAACTTACTAAAACAGTAAAGAGGAGCTTGCCAATTCGGATCCTCAAGCACTGCCCCAACCTCAAATGTCATCACATGAGCAGTATATCCTGCACTCACCAAATCAAATAACAATATTATATGGACATTGAAGCACCCAAATTTTAAAATTCATTTAAACACCTCTTACAAAAATATAATATAAAATCATTAATATATTCTACACCTAATAACTTAATATCATATCAAAGCATCCATAATCATATGATTCATCAATTTGGTCATGAATTTAATCCTCACCATTTTATTTTATTAATAAATAATTAAAGAGGAAGAATATTGTAATAACTAAGTTGTGTTACTACTATATCACTACCAATCATTCTCATCGTTAAATCGACTATGTTGATCCAACGGTTATATTTATTTTCATCTTTACATGGTTATGATTTCCCATATCTAAAGTAAAATCATTAAATAGAAGAAATCATAACCATACAAAGATAGAAATAAATATAAAGTATTAAATTTGGGAAATCATGATCATATAAAGATGGAAATAAATATAACCGTTGGATCAACATAATTAATCTAACGGTGAAATGAAATTGATTGGTAGTAACTTGGCAGTAACACAACTTAGTTGTTACAATATTCTTCCTTATAATTAAATATTATAAAATTTCTCAACGCATTATGCATCCCAATAAACACATTTGTAGGAACTTGGTTACATCTATATGCTATAAAATTATTAATATGACAAAGTGAATTAGTTCAACTTAGAGAATAGCAGGAGTACCTGTGTAGAAGACCCACTTAACAGGTCTTCGAGTGAGGACATCCTCGTAGTACCAAATGAAGTCAACTTTCTCCCACACGTTGCAGAGGAAATTGTCAACACGCTGCTGACCCAAATAGGTTGCACCGTCGAGCCAATTAGGGCGAAGAATACCCACAGAGACGTTAACGACTTCACATTCCTGGTTTGAGGGGTCCAGCGTGTAGATGAACGACGTGCCGTTGTTCCATTCAAGGTCGTATTTGATGAGGTTGCTCAACTGTTCCTGAATTATGTTGAAGTTGCGTCCATTGGGCCAGTCGTACCATAAGTCCAGTTTCTGGAGAGTTCCGCTTCTGTTCATGAACATCACCGCGTGGAACTGTTCCGGCCAAACAGCTGGAATCGGCTCCGACGCCGTTGAATTTGAAGGGGAGAGTAGAAGGAGGAGAAACACCAATATTGAAATGGGTTCTGCTGCAGAGGCCATTGCTGGTTTCAACCATGAAGATAACATCATGATAGATATCATGCGGTGTGAGTTAAACAAGATAAGAATAAGATATTAGGCTCAATTTCTAATTCAAAATATAATATATTTTTTTAAAATAGTAATTCTTAATTACTATTATTATTAGGGAGTATGATCAATACACATAAAAAGTGATGAAATTAACTAAGAAAAAGAGAGAAAAAAATAAAAAAGTGAATTTTACGTGTACGAGAAAAAATTATTTCATATAATATAAGAGAGACATATTTTTCTTATTATTATTTATTGTTATGAAAATGTAACTCTCGTTACATGAGAGGAAAACAATTTCATGCACATCCATTAATATTTTATCTGCCTTTTTTTTTATAGAAATAATGGGTCCCATAAAAGTATATGACTGCAAACAAAACTTTTATCGTATAACAAGAGAAAAGTAAGTCCATTATTATTATTATTATTATTATTATTATTATTAAAGTAGCAAATATTAATTAATTTTTTTTAAATTATATACGTAAATATAAGAAAATGTTGCTAAAAGTAATGTTATTAAAACTGGCTCGATCATTGATCCGGTCGAGGTATTGGGTCATTAGTTGAATCATATGACCCATTAATTATATGCAATTCCATAATTTATATTAAAAAAGGATCAAACGAAAATATAATGATTATAATACGAAGCTGGGCTTCAGGTTCAGTAAACGACATATTTAATTATAAATCAAATCAAATTTTTTTACATAGTGTATAATTGAGATAATATCAATGTTGTAGGTATATAACCTATGTAAGTCGATAAGCAAAAAATACTCAAATATGTCTATTATAAATTATTATTTTTGAATTTTTTTTAGGACCATGCTGGGTCACCGGTTAGCCGACTGGGTCACCTGTTTTCACGAAAACTGGCAAGAATTGCACCTGTTATCACACGTACCTTTATCCCATTACTCAAGATTGATATTAATTAGTATCATAAATATTTATTTGGTCAAATAATAATTAACATAATAAATATATTTTAATCATGATTTTTGAAATTTGAAAAATATTAAATTTTATTATCATTAATCGTGATTTAGAAAAAAATTTATGAAATAATTTAAATATTTTATAATGAATTCATTTTTTCTAAAATCACTTTAAATACTTTTGTCTAATGTTAATCGAAACAACGTCGTTTTAAGACGAAAATTATAATGAATTAATTGTATATAGGAGGGGAGCATAACTAATCTATATTTATTTAAATTACTTTTGACCAGTGTACCAGTTTTTGAATTGACCCGATTGGACTGATCTGATTTCATTAACATGGCTAAAAGACACAATGATAAAGAAGGTGGTTAGCTTTGTTTAAAAAAAAAAAGGTGGTTAGCTTATGGAGCCTAGCCGAATGATTTAGAGGGCAAATCAACTTAATTAATTTAAATTTTAAAAAAAGTTATTTAATAAATATAGATGTGGAATTATTTTTAAAAATAATGTAATTAATTGTATATAGGAGGGGAGCATAACTAATTTACATCAGTGGGTGTGCAACTGTCACGAGATTCAATCAGGAATATGATGATTAGGAAAACATTTTGAATTGCTACTGAGGGAAAAAAAATCTAATGTTAATTTACACAATTTTATTTGATGTTTATTGAAATGATATTATTTTGAATTGAAAAATTAAAAAATTAGAATGATAAAAACTATTATAACTCAAAAATAAATTAAAATTATAAACATATTATAATTTTCGTCATAAAACGATGTTGTTTCGGTTAACATTAGACAAAAGTATTTAAAGTAACTTTAGAAAAAATGAATTCATTATAAAATATTTAAATTATTTCATAAATGTTTTTCTAAATCATGATTAATGATAATAAAATTTAATATTTTTCAAATTTCAAAAATCATGATTAAAATATATTTATTATGTTAATTATTATTTGACCAAATAAATATTTATGATACTAATTAATATCAATCTTGAGTAATGGGATAAAGGTACGTGTGATAATTAAATTTAAAACAAACGACTATTGTAGACAAGGATGTGTGCAACTAAATGCACATAGCGCCACATGACCTCATGGCAGTGTCCCTATGCGCAATTAATTATACATTTCTTCTGTGTATAAATGATTGCATTTATTTTAAAATAATTTTAAATTTGTATTATAATTAAATTCTTTTTTTTAATTGTATCAATTATCTGATTTTGACTGGTTTCGAGAGAAAATAAGAGACAATACGACATGACATTGGGTTAGGTTATTGTATCATTTTGTAACCAAAAAAAAAAAAAAAGGTTATTGTATCATTTAGTTCTCTGAACCGGCCAATGGAAACAACCAAAGATTGGGTTAATCAAGTTCTACCTGAACTAATCCAGTGACCCGAACCAGCCCAGATGAAATAGGTCGATTTTTACCGGATCGTGCGTGCAGCCCTACTCAAAATCAAACCATAAGATAAAGGGTTAAGTTTTTCTTCAGTAGTTACAGGTGAAAAAACTTAACCTCACTCGATAAAGGTGTGCTGTGCTGCCTTTATTTTATTTCTTTCTTTCTTTTACAGGTGGATCAAACGAGCTGTTGTATGTGTTAAAATTTTTTTTAACTTTTGTATTGAGGAATAAAAAAAAAAAATTCTTCATTCCGAGGACACAAAAAGAGAATCATTTTTTTTTTCATTTGTCACTCTCAACCCTTTCTCTAAAAAAAACTATGACTATTCTCCATCCTCTTCGACACTTTGGCCTTCTGTAAGTTTTTCTCTCTTCCCCTTCTTTCTCATTTGCATTTTGTCTTCTAATATTCTTTTCCTTCCTTCTCTTCTCCCATATTGTCCCAGCTTTTCTATTTCGTTCTTCTCCACTGCTGTTTCTTGCTTTGCTTCATTTTTCTACCGTGATTCCAGGTAAATCCACTCTCTAATTCAATTTTTATTTGATGAATTTTGATTTCTTGTTTTGGGTTTTTTGACAGGGGTCGATTTAATCTTTGTATTTGTTTTGATTTTTTTTAATTTGATTTGGGTTTAGGGTTGTGGATGCTATAGTGGTGCTCTATTTGCTTGAGATGAGTTGGTGAATGCATATGAACTAGACTGCATGTTTAATTAAATGATAAATGAAGTATATTTGATGTATTATTAGTTGAATTCTAAAGCTACATGTGGCTGAGTCGTTCCTCACGGGTGTTTTGGTAATCAAATATTACTGAATGATGTGTTAATTTGATTGGTTTTGTGTTGTATGTGACGTTGAGAAGCTATACAGTTTGGGAAAAGGGTAAAGGATTATACGTTGCTTCTTAGACCATTATTCACTAGGCTGAGTATGTGCATTTCTAATTTGATGTGTTATGGTTTATTTTCTGACATGTTATCAATAAGGAGAATGACATCCGAAGGCTTCACAACAAAATGGATTGATAAAAACACAAATCTTTTTGTTAATTTGATGGTTGAGGAAATAAAAAAAAGGAATAAAACAACAACTACCTTCAGTAAGAAAGCATGGAAAAGCATTAAAGATGAATTTACACAACAAACAGGGCTTGATTACACACAAAATCAACTGAAAAGCAAGATGAATAAACTTAGACAAGAATATTCAAGTTTCAAGAAATTACTAAGCATATCTGGTTTTGGTTGGAACACTGTTTTGAAAACTGCTACAACCGAGGATGCATCTTTATGGGATGTCCACATTAAGGTAATTTTAACATAGTGTCCCCTATGATTTCTTATAAATTTGTTGATTTTTTAAACAAAATTAGGTAAATCTTTGTACAGGACAATCCCCAATGGGAGAAATTTCGGAAGAATGGCTTTCCTTATTGGGAACAGTTAGTTGAGATATTTGGGGATGTTTATGCAATTGGAAATAATGCCATAGAAAATGCTGAGAAACACCAAATTTCAAGTGGAGATGGTGATAATATTGATATTCCTGTTGAGACGTCCAATCCTGTACTACATAGACAAGAATATAAAAAAGATGAGCATATGCTTAATGAAGATTTATTTGCATATGATACTGATGAGACGCCCAGTCCTTTACCACATAGACAAGATATGAGCCCAAATGCAAAGCGTAGAAGAGGTAGTGAGAATACAGATATTGCAATGGCATGTCAAGCTATTCAAGATCTGGTTAAGATTAGACAAAACCAATGCCACCATAATTTTGCTAATTCTGCTACTACAAAAGTGAATGAGGATCCATACTCAGTTGAGGTTGCAATGGATGTATTGAATGACATGGTGGGATTGGAGAATGAAGCGTACCGCAAAGCAGTTGATCGAATAGTTGAGAGCCAAGCATGGAGAGTAGCCTTTATAAAGGCTCCACCTGAGAGGAGATCTTCACTCCTATAAATTTTTAAATGAATGAAATTGTGTTGCAACTTTTTAATTTTATCTTGTTTAATGGCATTGAAGACCATATTTTAATTTTAATTTTTCGTATGACTATGATGAGGATACTTTTTAAATTTTCACGTGGTTGGACTGGTCGGGTTTGTACAACAATGTGAATGATATTTTTCTTTAGTTTCACATTTGATTGTCCTTATTATTATTGCAATTTATATATTCGTAAATTCTTGTTAACATGTAAGCAAATTTTATGTCGTTGATTCTGGATACCCAACTAGGGATGGTTATTTGACACCATTTAAAGGAGAGCGCTACCATTTGAATGACTATAGAGAAAGACGAAATCAACCCAGATCAACTAAGGAGTTGTTCAACCATAGGCACTCTTCTTTGAGAAATATAATCGAACGGTCATTTGGAGCTTAGAAGAATAGGTTCCCAGTTTTGTGTAAAATGCCTCCATTTTCATTTTGGAAACAAGCTCTCGTTGTGATTGCATGTTGTTCAGTACATAACTTTATTAGGGATCACCAGATAACAAACAAAAATTTAACACATTATGCGAATCTCAGCATTGCAGCATCAACCCATACATATACAACAGTAGATGATGAGAGGCCCTCAAATCAAGTGATTGAAATAAACATTATTAAGAAAAATATTGAAAACCAATTAACTAGAGACAATCACTTGCCCCCGATATGATGTTGACGAATTAAAAGACATTTGAAATACATTGGAGACTTGTCATACTTTTGTTCAATGCAACATCAATTATTTTTGCTTTAAATTATTGTGATATCATGGAAATTTAGGGGGGTGTATTGAATTGAGATTTCAAAGGATTTTAATGGATTATTTTTGGACAAAAAATCTATTGGTATTCAATTAGGATTTTAAAGGATTGAAAAAAAGTCACGTGGTATTCGATTAGGATTTTATAAGATTATTTTAAAGTTCATCCAAATCCGTTGCTATTTAATCAGGATTTTAAACAAAGGAAAAATAATCTTCTGGTATTCAAAAATCTGACAATTTTAATGGATTTTCAATTGATGTGAATTTTATGAGACTTTTTAGTGAGAAATATTAATAGGATTCCTCTCTCACAATCTCACCCCAACCCCTAGGATTTCTTGAGATTTCCTATTGCAGTGTCTTCTTCTTTTTTTAGCGGGTTGACCCGCTCGAAACCTGATTCCGCCATGGGAGCTTCGTCAAAGCTCAAAAATAGCAGACTTTTGAGCGATTTTCATCACAAAACAACCTAGAAACAAAAAATCAACAAGATTCTAATATAATCCATCTCAAAAACAATATATTTTTTTAGAGCTTTGTGAAGTTTAAAAAATGATTTTTTAAGCTATGGGTCGCAATTTTCTTAGCACAAAAAGGTATGATTTTATATTAAAAACAAAATAAAACAATGGGAAAACAACAGGGGAACTAAAATCTTCAAACCAATTTTCGTTTTACATCAATGAAACAAGATCAATTTAAAGAAATATTCAAACTTTCAAAATATAAACCCTATATTTCGTAACAATACATTCATGAACGAAATTCCTTCGCTATAGTAAACGATTTCAATAATCTTTGTGTCAATAGATAACTAAACACTTGTTTTTCAAAATTTCCAAAGCAATTTAAGATTTTAATGTATCGATTGAAATAATTTGTGAAATTTTCTAAACTTTCATGTAATAAAATCCAAAAATTTAGATTCAAAATTTTCTTAGAATACTCAATGAAAACATGCATATGATAAATGGTTAGAAAACTCTCATCATGTAGAATAAAAATCCCAATATTTCCAATATCAATTGCAAAAAATTCTAAACGAAATTTTATCATGAACTCTAGGTTCTATATGCAAATTAAAAATTATTTTAATAAATAAAAATAATTGGGTCTTATAATCATATATGCATAGTTCTGATACCAAATAATTTTTTTTTTCAATCCATGTTTCAAACCCAAGAGCAGGAACGAGAGCTAATGCATGGATGACTGATGCACTTGAGTCACCATAAGTTATTATAATTGCATACGTTTCAGTTTTAAGGCCTTTTATAATTTTAATAATTGCAGACGTTTCAGTTTGCATGACTTTATGTTTGGTTTATGGCTATTTCCGTTTTGTATTAGTTTTAAGACCATTGATGGTCCTTTATTGTCAGTTACTTTTTGTATTGCCTGATTAAAAGGCTTGTTAGAAGGATGTGAAAAGAAGACTTTTTGATTATTGAAGAATGATAATATAGCAGATAACTTCTGCATTTTCCTGAAAGCCTACTTTCCATATAATTTTGCATCATTTGGTATCAGAGCTCAGGTTGCCTTAAAGATGGCTGAGCAGGAAAATCGCGGAGGTCGTGGTCGTGGTCGTGGTCGTGGACGAAGAGGTCGTGGCGGCAGAGGACGCGGTCAACCTACCGATGACGATTATTATACTGATGCGAGAGATGCTGAAATTGAGGAAAAGGACAGACGGATCCAAGAACTCCAACAACTGCTTGCAGAGGCACAGTTGCACGGGTCAGAAAGGAGACAGGAATCTGAACTGTCATCTCTAGAGGAAGAGGAGGACGAAAATCCATTTTGGAACCGCGAAAGACCAAGGAGAGGTCGAACCGGTGATCAACCCTTCACATCCAATTTTGGGATGAAGATTGAGATTCCAGAGTTTGAGGGATCAACTCACCCTGATGTATTCATCGACTGGTTACACACCGTTGAGAGGGTTTTTGATTTAAAAAACCTCACAGATGAGCAAAAGGTGAAATTAGTAGCAATCAAATTGAGGAAGCATGCCTCAATCTGGTGGGACCATGTCAAGAAACAAAGAATCAGAGACGGAAAGTCTAAAATTCAAAGATGGGACAAGATGAAGAAATTGTTGCAGCACAAATTTTTGCCTGCTCAATACAGACAAGAGGCCTTTATTGAGTATCACAATTTCAGGCAACGTGATCTTACGGTGGAACAATACACCACTGAATTTGATCGTCTTCGAATGCGTTGTGACATGGTCGAAGAAGATGAACAAGTGATTGCTCGATATCTAGGTGGATTGCGGGATGAAATTTCTGATGTTGTGTACTTACAACAGTATTGGTCTTATGAAGATGTGTGCAAACTGTCCTTGAAGGTGGAAGGACAATGTAAAAGAAAGGGTGACCGTTCGAAGTTTCAATCAAGATTTCCTAGAAAGGAATTCGGAGCTAAATCAGTGAGTTCATCAGCAACTTCACCTGCGGAAAGGGGTTCTACGCCTCAAAAAAATATTCCCAACAAGGAAAGGTCGAGTAAAGGAAGTAGTGCAGGGAAGAGATGTTTCAAGTGCCAAGGAATTGGACATTTTGCTGCAGATTGTCCAAATAAACAGATTGTGACATTTGCAGAGGCTCCAATTTTTGATGAAGAACCAATCTATGACAATGTCGATGAACAAGAAGAAGCAGAATCTGAAGAGGTGGGGATTGTCTATGCTGATACCGGAGAATCACTAGTCGTTCGGAGGGTCTTGAATGTGGATATAGTGAATGATGAAACATGGCTTCGACACAATATTTTCCACACCAAGTGCACCAGCGGGGGAAAAGTATGCAGTGTGATTATAGACGGAGGGAGTTGTGAAAACGTGGTTTCTACCACTATGGTAGAAAAATTGGGGCTGAAAACAGAAGAACACCCACAACCGTATAAGCTGTCTTGGCTAAAAAAAGGGAATGAGGTGAAAGTAACCAAAAGATGCCTATTGTGTTTTTCAATTGGGAAAATATATTCAGATGAAGTATGGTGCGATGTCATTCCTATGGATGCTTGTCACATTTTATTAGGCAGGCCATGGCAGTTTGATAGGAAGACAAAACATGATGGTTTAAAAAATACTTACACCTTTAAGAAGGATGGCCACCTTATTAAACTAGCACCTTCAGATTGGAGGAAGGAAGCAAAGAATTCTTTGCTGTCCAAGTCAGAAATTTTAGAACTGGCAAAATTCGCAGATGTAATGCCAGAAGAATTGCCGCCTGGATTACCACATGAAGAAGTTGACTATTGACGCAGATTCAAGGGCAAATCTTTTCGTAGCAGGGGAGGATGATGCACTTGAGTCACCATAAGTTATTATAATTGAATACGTTTCAGTTTTAAGGCCTTTTATAATTTTAATAATTGCAGACGTTTCAGTTTGCATGACTTTATGTTTAGTTTATGGCTATTTCCGTTTTGTATTAGTTTTAAGACCATTGATGGTCCTTTATTGTCAGTTACTTTTTGTATTGCCTGATTAAAAGGCTTGTTAGAAGGATGTGAAAAGAAGACTTTTTGATTATTGAAGAATGATAATATAGCAGATAACTTCTGCATTTTCCTGAAAGTCTACTTTCCATATAATTTTGCATCAATGACTAGTATAGCTTTAGATATGTGGAGAGCCGTTGCTTAGTAATTTTGAATGTTTGTTAAAATTTGTATTACGTTTTACTGATTGAGAAATTTATATTAGATTTTAATTTTTTTTATTAATATTATTTCATTTCTTTGTTATTTTTTTTATTGACTCTTGTAATTTTGAATGTTTGTTAAAAATTCAAATGGTTTTTTTTTTTTTGGAGTTACCCAACCCTAATTATCTCTTTGAGACGAGTTGGCTCCCTCCGGTATCCCCACGAGCTTCGACTCTTTGAGCCGGCTATGGGACTAATCCGGAGTGCGGGGAACAGTGATGGCTAAAGGTTCAGCCCCCTCCCCAAGAATGCATTCAGCGGGAATCGAACACATATCCAATCCCACTAACTCAGCGCCAAGTTACCAACTGAGCTGCACCCATTGGGTTATTCAAATGGTTTTTTAAAATCTTATAGATTCATATTGTCCTTTTAAATCTTATAAATTCTATTAAAATTCAATCTTATAAAATCTTGATTGTAAAAATAGTGTTTTAAAAAAGTCTTTAAAGTCCCTTCAATTCTAAATAGTCTTTTAAAATTTATAAGATTTTTTATCTCAAAAAAAATCTTTTAAAATCCTAATCCAATAAACCCCCTTTGAGTCATGTGACTTATGTATATGTATTTATTTATTCATTTGAATAATTAATATTAAGGTAATAATATGGTATTAAAAAATAAAGTGGTCAAGGAAATGAGAAATAAAAAAATGAATTGAGAAGATGACGAAAAATAATGGTTAAAACTATATTTTAGCATTTGTTGTAAAACAAATTACACAATAAAATATTGTAATTGTTTAGATAATTTTTTTAAATATGAAATATTGGCATTTTGATTAAAATCTATTGCAATTTGTTATTTTATACCATTGATAAAATCTGTAATTCTGATTCTCAAAACTCTTCTAAAACACAAAATCAGAAAAAATTGTTTCATATCAGAAATGGTGTTGAGGAATTGTCATGCACAAAAGTTCCATTTCGGACCAAAGTAAAATTAGGTTCACAATTAAATGAAAGTTACTAGTCCTGTGACTGAATCCTCTATAATTATATAGGCGTATCACTAGGGGTGTTAACGGGTCGAGCCAGACTGTGCTTTGGTCTTAAAAGGCTAAACATGTGTTTAAAAGTATCAGTCTGACCTAATATGTTACCTGTTATGAATAGAATTATTGGCTGTAGCCTGTCTTATTTACAAAAAATAAAAGTTTGATTTAGCCTGTTAAAAAATAATAAGACAACAAACTTTCATTTAAACAAAATATACGATCAACAACAGTAATAATTCCACAAAGATTCATAAATTTAATGTATATCCAAACAACATAATATAGAACAAAATCTTTCAAAAAATCTGTTTAACCAATAAATTGGGATAAAATAGGTTGAGGAGAAAGAGAGGGCTATTATGAATAGTATAAAAAATTAAAATAAAAATAAAAGTTAGTATACTACGCCAGCTTGAGAGACTCTAAGGCCGAGCTTTTGAGTTAGAGTTTGAGGCTTTTTTATTAAATTAGCTTTTATACAAGTCCAAGCCTGATTCTAACAATTAATTTTAGTCATGTAAGCTCAGACCTTCATGAGTCGGGTCAAAAACCTCTGGTTTATTTAGCATCCCAGGCGTATGTATCTTGGCCTTCTTGATTTGTTTAAAGGGTAACTCATTGGTTTGTTATGAATAGAATGAATCGAAGCAGATTAGTAGTTAAACATAAAGGAAAATAGAAAAACAAAACGGACAATGATACATTTCTGATAAGAATGAGTATTTATATGGGAATATTTTAGGCGTGAAATGAAAAGCAGTTAGTTTGATAACAAATCCACAAACAAATCTAGGAAGCGAAGGCTCTAGAATGTAATACTCACTGTAAATGTAAACCCATAACAATAACGAAAAGGGGGAAAAGAATATTAAGAACATTTGTTTCTTTCCTGTTGAAATTATAAGGATTTAGGTAAGAAAAGAAGATAAAGGAAAGAGATACTCCAAATAATAAAAGGGAAAAGTGCGTATCATTTTAAAAAATGTAAAATTGTGTCATTTTAAGAGAGAGAAAAAGATAGAGAAAGAAGGAGAGAGAGTTGACAAAAAAATAAAGGTGTAAATCCCACCTTTTTGTAAGAGTGAAAAGATATAAGTTGTGCTATTTAAAAGGATAAACATTTTTCTCATAATAAAATCAGTGTAAAGGATGTGCTACAAAAGTCAAGCACTAACTCTTGTTTAGATTAATATTGGATTCCATATCTTCATTAGAAAAGGAATATGAAATATTAAAAAAGTAATGAAACCAATCCCAACAAACCATCTAACGTAGTTTAAGGTATTCTATGATAAATAATTGACATTGTTAGATATTTCCTAAATATTAAATGATGATACTTACCACCAATTTAGGTTTACCATTTTTACTATCTCTTTCAAAAAATTAACAAGCATTGATCTAAATCTGATCTCAGGATAATCAAACAGAGAGTAAGCTTGGTGAGGCTCAATTGGTGGTAACTATAACCATTCCCAATTTTTTTTCTAACACTAATTCAGTTAAAGCTCATCAAACTTTAACCCAAACAGGGTATGATGATGGGACCAGACTACAAATGAGACTAGAGGCGGGGGCCAAATTGCATCTAGGACTAAGCTAATCAATCTATGGAAAGATAGGCTGCAATGAAGTTAGTTTGCAGCAAGATAGGATGGAACGAAGTGAATCTCCAAAAAGACAAGTTAAAACAAAGACAATCTACGAAAAGACAAACAAAAACAGAGCCAATACGTGAAAAGATAAGTTGAAACACAGCAATCTGCATAAAAATTAGCTAAAATGGAACTGCGCTATGCAAAGATAGGCTGAAACGACAGCAAGTACGCACGAAAAACAAGTGTTTGATACCAAAATCTCAACAGAGCAAAACTCATGATACTAAAATCTCGAGCAAAACTCACAAAGACAAATCGGGAGCAAACAAAGATGAGGGAAAAAAAAAAATACACACACACAAAATATAGATTTAGTGTTAACCCCCATTTATTCTTTTATTTTTTTTTTAATACAAGTGAGAATTAAACAGATAACCTAATATAACATATCCAAATCCCTCCCCACTAGACCAATCCTAATGGCTTAACTCCCATTTATTCTAATACTATATTCTTAGTCCTAATTAAATAAGAAAACAAACCATGAAATATAAGGAAATATGGAAACCAATCTTAAAAAATAATTCAGATACTTCTAAAACATTCTAAGATACAATAATATCTAACAATCTTTTTTGTTTTGCTTCCTAATAAAATTCCGGGTCTCGAACAAATGAAACCATCCGTTCCCCTTTCCTTTTCACTGATGCCAAAACAGGAACTAAAATGAATTTCGCGTTGGTGGAACCCTCCCCCCTCCCCTCCCAACACACACAAAAAATAAAATTCAGAGTCAAGCAATTATAACTACAATATATGTTCCATGGCTAAAAGAAAAAAGTTACAATATATTTATCAGTAATCACTCAACAGAAAACTTAATAGATATAAAACAGACGAAGAGTAAAGATTCCTAGAATGTCACAATCTTTATGTTGAAACCCCTTTCACTGGTCTCTAGTAGCTAATACAAACCTTTAAATTGCATTTATCCGGCCCTTATTTTAGTTATTTATAATGACAAAAATGGTGGACCAGATTTCATTCATTGTTACAGATGAGTAGATTGTTCAATCTCAAGCTACTGATTTCCAGATACAGGACCATCCTGCCCTTTCTTAATATCATCCCAGCCTCTTACCCATGGTTGGCCAGGTGTTGCTCTTGCTTCAGGAGCAGAATGGCTATCAAGGTTTTTCATAACTCTTTCCCGCACTGCAGCAAAGACCTAAGCAACAGATGACTGCTGGCATCAGAATGTATCCCAAAGAAAAACAAAATCAACCAAATAACCAAATTGGAATTTCATCATTTAATTAATAAAATGAAACTCACTGGGTTTATGCTAATTGATTCTGGGGGTTGCTCCTGCCCCGATATCCACTTCCATAAATCTGGATTCTCCTGCAGAGTAGGAATAGAATTGTGAAGTGACTCAAGTCAATCAACCGAACTGTCTCAAACTCTTAGCATCTAGTTGCTATCTCATTTTCTTTTCCAATCAGAACTTGGCCCGGTAAATCTTCTTAGAAAACCATCGTCGGACATGATTTCTCACCCACTCTTCTAAATTTACAGACTCGGATGATCTAGTTTGGATCACAGATATGTAAAAGTTGGCTAGTTTCAGTCGCACCAAATGTTAGATACTCTCAACAACTAGCAACGATGCAAATCACCATTCATCCTTTTTCGTATAAAAAACAAAAGAGTGGAAAATACTACACTTTGCACTCAAAAGATTCTATGCATAGAAATCCTCTCTTAAAGAAGGTGCACGTCAATGGTTAACAAGCAAAATAACCTGAATTCAAGTATTGCTGTACTGAAAAATTTTGCTGGCCCTTTACACAGATGAGAATGAAATCCATTTCAAGCAATAACAGAACAAATCTAAAACACCTAAATTCTTGTAGCTAGATTCCTTCCCCTTTTAAATTGATACACAGATGAACTCCCAAATTTATGATATTATCGATTAGGCTATTTATATTATCAAAGATCTTTAAGTTTTAAATTTTCAGAAAGCATTGCAATCATACTAAATATCAAGTTGTTCTAAACCAAACAGCTCTTGCTTTGGACTTTGAAACTCTTTTCATGCCAGTTAACTGATTTTGGTTCATCCTCTCAAGTCTAAAAATAGATAAAAAAAAAAACTTGAGCTAATTTATCCTGCCTTCCTAGATGTAGTTTGATAAGATATCACCGACAGAAACAAACTTCTCTAGCTGATCAAAGTGAAAATATGATCTTAAGCAAACTTTATAGAATCTGTCAGTGAACAATTTGATTCATAATTTTTTATAAGGAATAAGGATCATGTAACCCTTTTATTGAGAATTTCCATTTGTAGAAAGGGAAGACAGTGAACATCTTTTATAAAATACGCTCGTCCAACAATCAGGGCAGATTGTGGTATACAAAAATTCTTCAATATGCTATAAATCATAAAATAGTCCCCAAGAAGCAATTTCAGCATTTGAATTCCTGAAAATTAATGTGAACCCAAATTTAACTAAAATCCCTCATCGCAGTCATTACATCCTAAATGGCCCCTCTATCAAGTCAAAATGAAACTAGTTCAATCCAATCCATAAACAATTGAAAGGGTCATAATCATCATGATGTGAAGATGAACATAAATAAATTACCAAGTCGAGGACATGAATGAGAGCTTTAATCCGATTTTCATCCAAGGAGTGGATATTGTCCTCAACCCATTTGCCTAGAACCAAATCGAGTTCCAGGAACCCTCTTTGTTTGCTTCTATATAATAACCTGTTGAGAAATCAATCAAATAAAAGAACTTTTAAAAGATGTAAGTTTGATCATAGAAACCAAAATGAGAAAAGTCAAAATGGGGGAACCTGTTAAACAAGCGCCTTTTGCTTTCTTCGTTAGATAAATCAATTTCAAGGGATTGTGTGTGGGACGTGAATGGCGTAATCCTTGAATAACCAAGCAGAGGCCTGCAAAAAAACAAAAATCTTCATTATTAAAAAAGAAAAAGAAAGAAAGAAAGAAAAGGTGAAGGAAGAACAAGTGAAAAAGAAAATGAAGAGTACCTGAGAGTGAGAAGGGGGTTTGGGGAAGCAGAGATGGTGCCTTTGTTAGAATTGATCAATCTGTGAATGTTGATCACAGCTTTTCTCAGAGTCGCCATTAGAAGCAGAACTCAATTTTGAATTTGATTTGATTGTTGTTTCTATCGTTCTATAGGATTGGGAAGCACTGCGTGAAAACGGAATGGTTGGGACTGAAAGTAGCGGTGACAATTTTTTTTTTTTTAATTTTTTTACAATTTTAATGATGCTCAAATATATATTAGTTACTGCTTAAATTTTTTTACCAAGGTAAACTTTTGTTTTTTCTGTCAATTTATAATATGATAATATTAAAATGTAAATAAATAATTAAACTTGTAAGGGCCTTTATATAAAAATTATTAATTTAGGTTTGTAAGGGCCTTTATATAAAAATTATTAATTTAGGTAAAATACTACTGTCAATACATGAGAAGGAATTAGGAAAAAATATTATGTGGAAATAAATAGGCATGGTTTTTTTTTTTTTTTTTTTTTTTTTTTTATATACAAGAAAGGGGCATAGCCCAAACTAACAACAAGAAAAGAAAGAATAACAACAAAAGAGAAGTAGTGGAAAAAAGAAAAGTAAAGACGGGAAGCAATCCGCGGAACAGTGACTATTGTGTCACTGTTCCAAGACAAATTTACCTAAATATCATGCCAAAAAACAATTTTACCAAACTGCCACGAGGGCAAGTTCGCTTAGAGCAGTAGCAAACTTGGTATGCTGATGTGTCAGCTTCCTGGTGGTGTCAGAGTTCGCTTCTGACACAGGCGACCTCTGCTGCATGCAAGCCACATGGCCTGGCAGGTGAGGCATTAATTTCAACCGAGGTCGCCTGTGTCAGAAGCGAACTCTGACACCACCAGGAAGTTGATACATCAGCATACCAAGTTCGCTACTGCTATGGGCGAACTTGCCCTCATGGCAGTTTGGTAAAATTGTTTTTTGGCGTGGCATTTAGGTAAATTTGTCTTCTAACAGTGGCACAATGGTCACTGTCCCGCAATCCGCCTTATCAGGAATTCACTAAATAGCAGAGGCTTGGGCATCAGACATCATCAACTTCTGGAGATCAGCAGATTGGCTAGATATGAAGTAGACTCCTAAAGGCTTAGCAAGGGCAGCTTTTGCAAGCCAATCAGCACAGTTATTAGCTTTTCTGTTGGCAAAAGAAAATTCAAAAATTTAGTTCTTGTCAAGAAGAGCTCGAGTCCAAACTACCAAGGGTAGTTGTCGAGCATCTTTACCACAGGGGAAAAACAAGTTGATAGTTTGAGAAGAGTCACTCTCAACTATAACTTTGGATAGACCTAGCTGCCAAACTAGCTCAAGGCCACGAAGAATAGCCCATACTTCAGCATAAAGGGTGGAACAAGAGCCAAGAAAGGATTGAAATCCACCCAACCAAGCACCTTCCTTATTTCTTATAAGACAACCACCAACTGCCTTATTTTGAAAGACAGCTTTATCAACATTAATTTTCAGCCAATCCGAAATTGGCCAAACCCAAAGAGGGCATGGTGTTTTAACTTAACATATAACTTAAAACATTTATTTTTCGTTAGAAATGTAACTCATGACGTCTTAATAAGCAAAAGCTAACTTTACCACTTTTCCAACCTCACCCTGTTGATTATATATATAAAAAGACGATTTTATACGAGTTATGTTGTAGGAAAAGTGATTGTGTAATTTTTTTTTTTTTTGCTTTAAAAAGTGCAGGTCCCACAAAATGTGTGTAGGAAATTTTTGTGTGTCATGTGACATGATCCCATAAAAAAATTGACAAAATGGCATCAAATTGAATGGTGAAGAATTTATTAACACCAAACAATAATTCTTCAAAGGGTTTAATATCTCTCGTGTTATAGGAGATAAAATTATCTCCTACACTTATAAAAATATGTGAGACCCACTTTTTTTCTCTCTTCTCTTCACATGGGCCCCACACACTTTTATGTGTGCATAGGAGATAATTTTATCTCCTACGACATGATAAACATCAAACCTTTCTTCTAAATATTACTCAGTTTATCATTTTTTTTTCTCGTAAGATATACTAGTTTATCAATTTAACAATCATATTAAATTTTAATTTATGTCTTCCGTATGGTATTGTACCTTTAATATTCTTCTGCAGAAATATGTTCTCTTAAAATGTCTATTAACTATTAAGACACCTTGATATGGGCTCATTTTTCGCTAGGAATATTCATTTTTTAAAATACTTCCCAAAATATAATATCAGTTGAGTTTTCATTATTAACAAATATCCTTCAAACTTGGAGATTTGCCATGAAAGCGGTAATAACCAACAGATCGTCATGCTTAGGAATTACACCTTCTGGATCATCATCGTCAATCCTTATTGGTGAGACACATCTTTTCGAGGGAATATAAGCTCGGTGCTCCGTTATGGTCATTATGAACTTTAAATATATAGACTAGGATTCTCTTCCTCTTATAAAATCACCAGCAATCATTTTGAGAATACTTGAATCATTTTTGTTAGTTCCCTCTTGTTATGGTTTTTAATCCTGATGGTATCTTCTATCATCTGGAGGAGTTGAGTGCCTATATCACAATCACTTTGGTGGTATTCGATCATCCTGTTAAATCTTTTTCTGTCATCATATTATATTCTTGGGGGATATCTGTTATGATTTGGGCTCCTATCCCGCTTTTTGGTGTTTGACTTTGGTTTGCAGCCCCATATGAATTTCCTGAGCTTTCCATTGCCGATTAATGTTTCAATTACATCCTGCAGGTTGTAACATTCAATGATGGTGTGTGTAACACCTCGTGTGCACCCAGTGTATTAACATCAATTATGGCATTGAGCTCAGCTAGCTTATTTAGTTAATACATAAAAAATGTGAATAAACTTTTTCTTTAACAATATTAAACCTATTCATTCTCATTCGTATCTAATTCCTTAGTCAATTATTCACTTTAGTATGGTTAATTTCCTTTTCAGGATTAAAGGCCATTGAACTATCTTTACATGATTTCAAACCTCACTCAATTTGAAGCTCTCTAGCTCAATATATGAGCATTTGGTTGCACTGTGTGAAAGTGCTGTCAGACCACTGCTCTCTGTAGCGAGCAAGTCAGCGAGTAAAAGTCCCGAGCGTTACCTTTGTTGACGAACTCGGCAAGTGCACCGGTCGTACAAGTAATAAAGTGATAAAGTAGAGTTGTCGATCCCACGGGGACTGATGACCAAGCAATAATTTATTTATTTAATCAAAGTTGGATCGATCATTAAAGGTTTTCTTGAGGATATTGTGATTATATTAAAAGCAGAATTTGTAAAACTATTTTTGGTTTTTAATATTTTAGAAATTAAATTCAGAATTTAGAATACTAGAAATTGAGTTTAGATTTTTAATAAAAAGGCGTAAATAGGATTCAACTTCCCCAATGGTTTCTTAACGAGTTTGCCTATTCTTACGATTACATTCAAGATTAAATTATTAACAGCTCTTTCTATAATTGACTAAATCTCAATCCCTTGGTAATTTAATTCTTTATTCTAATCCAAAGCCTAATCCCTTAGTACTCTTTCATAAAATAAGCATTAACGCAAGAACTCACAGTTATAAAATTCACAAGTCTATCCCTAGATCGTGTAAATTCCAGCAATCAACCAATCAGAATCACATATCAACATCCCTATTGTCATACATGACTCATATGTTTATCTACGAGTGATCAAGTCATAAATAAAACTAAGCATAAATATCAGATTTATTGTATAATTTAGAAACAAGAATGTAGTTCATAAGAATAAACAAACATCAACTAAGAACCCATTGGTTCTGTATCTTCCTAACTACTAAAATAATTTAGCTACTCATAATTATAAAGACATAATTATAATAAACTGTAAAAGAAATAAGGTTCATCGTAAAACTTGATTAATGGAGACTATTAATGATGCAAATTGCATTCGTTCCTTCTCCTCTACAACGCTCCAGCATTCCTCTTCGCTCCTGCCTTCGTCTTTGTCTCTGACTTCGTCTTTCTCCGCGTTCCAGAATCATTTTCACGGCTTTATTCGCGTTGTATTTAAAAGGTAAAATTTGGGTTTCTAATTTTTGGACCCGCTTGCTGAGGAGCTCGCTGAAGCGAGCAACTCAGCGAGAACTTGTTACTGGTCGCTCCTTTACTCGCTCGTGCGAGGACTTTTGCGAGATGCTCACCCATTTGCTCGCTCGAGCTAGGAGCTTTGCGAGCTGCTCGCCCACTTGCTCGCTTTAGCGAGCAGTGGAGCGAGCGTTACAATTTTTATTTTATTTATTATTTAATTTCTTATTTTCCCATTGCTCCGCAGATTCCACTGTTGCCTCGTCCTTATCATATTGGCACTTTGTTATTCTAGTTTCAACAACCTGAAACAACAACAAATATTCAGAATCTTCTATTTGTTGATAATTTATTTTGTTTTACTGTTTTATTGTTTTAACACTATTTTTAACTATTTTAATAATTATTTGAACTCTTTTTAACCATAAAAACATAGTGTCTTGGACACTTATCAACCTTTCTCCCCTGTTCTACTCGCTGGACTGCTCGCTATAGGGAGCAAGCTCTTGAGGCAAAAAATGACAGCTTCCTAACTGCAATTTGGTCCCCTCCATATGAGCAAGGCATCACCTAGAGGTCATTCAACCCATATTCAAGCACAATCAACCTCAACTATACCCATACTTAACCATTTTAATTCAACATGCATCATATGCAATATCTTTATATCCGTACACAATAATAATCTTGGCATCTAGCCATTACATCATTTCAAATGACTAATACTTCAAGGATATCTCTTAGGCTGAAATCCGTCAACATATTACAACTTATCTCATGACATACATATCACCAAATTAACATAATCAATGTTTGCAACATATTCTTCAAGATTATAACAATTGTACATAATTCCATCTCTTCCCATATGTCATAGTGTTAGCGATTACAAAATGGCATACAAGCTCTTCAAAATATATAATAGACATGCAGTCTTCCAATTACTCAAATGATTGATTACCTATACAAAATGGTAATCATATGCATCTATTTTTCCAAAATCATACATATCTCATATTTGACCTTCCCTTTTGATCTAGTTACAAACAATGATGCACGGACACGAACACGGGACACGACACGACACGCCGACACGTTAATTCTAAAAAATGTCATATTTCGACACGTTGGGACACGTTTTGATATTAAATAAAATTTTTAATATATATAATATAATTTATATTTAATACATATAAGAGTCCATAATAAGTCATATAACCAATCAAATATTTAAATTTCATAACATAAATATAAATATAAATAAATTTTCGTACTTTGTTAAATTTTCATGTCAAATTTCATAACAGAAAAAAATTAATTTATAAATTATTTCTTTTATATTTAGTTAACAAAATAAAATTAAGATTAAAAAAAAAAGTGTCCGAGCGTTGACTGCGTGTCCGAAAAAGTTGACCGCGTGTCGAAAAAACGTGTCGGAGAGTTGACCGCGTGTCCCAAAATGTTGACCGTGTGTCGGAGCGTGTCCGTGTCGGACACGTGTCGGACACACAATTTTTTTTTCAAACGGCGTGTCCGTGCTTTGGAGGTTACAAACATGACCATATACAATAAATCAAATGAACATTTCAAAATGAAGTCTTAATATGTTCTTAAGTCAAAAGGAAATCAAAATCATAATGTCATGCTATACATCCCTACTCTGGCCTCTTGCCATAAGAAACCTCATCTGCATCACTCAGTGTAACTGAAATATGATTCCCTACACGGGATAAGATATCATCTCAATAAACTTAGAGTCCTTGGAAACTTCTGCACCCATGATCTCACTTTCATGATATATAGGCATTAAAATAGCATTATGCATCATATTTTCATATTAATCAGTGTATATATCCATACTTAATACATGAGTCATTCCGTTGACCAACTTGCCAACATACAGGAATGCAACTCATATGACACTTCCAAAAGAAGTCCCAATGGGCTCTTCCTCTCAAGTGTTAACCACAAAGAGTTTGCTCCATGCAACTATGGTTCCAAGGGAAGTCTATATTTATTCTACTGGCCAGAGAATCTCTCCAATCATGCAGTCATACATAACATATTTATATATTCATATTTTAGCCAGAACACTCAATTTTAACAATCAATGCATATCATTTCATACAAACCATTACTCCTCCCGGTGTATGATGGAATAATAAAGGGAAAAAATTCTCTAGGTCCAAGAGTTTACCTTTCAAGGTGTTATTCTCTTGCTCCTCTTGGTCTCTAAAATAGTCCAAGCACTTTACAATAACAAAATCACCAACAACACCTATTCAAAGTGTGTGATCCAATCAATATCAACATATACATAAATATCACAACCCAAAACTTACAAATCATCGAGAACATAGGCTCAAGGCTTACCTTCTTTGCTGAAATTTTTAAGAACTTAGTCCAAAGGTGGTTCCACTCCAAAATCACCGCGACCAGCAACAATCCTATACACAACAACATATGTTCAATCATCAAACACCATAACTATGCATAATTTTTGGAATACCCAAAATCATCATGAAAGCCCTAACCCCAAAGCTCAACACTTAAAGGAAACCCATGGAAAATCACCAACTCACCTTAGGTAGCCCAAGGGCTTGAAGAATCAACACTCCTAAGCTTCAAAAATGAAGAAAAATCCCTTTCTTTCTTCAATCCTATGGATGCATGACAATGGGGGGTTTTTGGGAAGAGAGAGGGTTTTGTTCTTGGTGAGTTTTAGGTGGTTTAAACAGAGGAGATGAGTGGGATGATGGAGGATATGGTGGTTCCTAACTTCAAGAGTCAAGGAGCATTTAAGGAAGTGAGAGAGAGAAGGAATTTTCAGCCAAAACAAGGCGAGGGAAGGGCTGTTCACGATTTAGGGTTTGTGTAAATGGGGGGGGGGAGAGAGAGAGATTTAACCTTTTTGGCAATTTAACGGGTCCGCTTGCTGAACTGCTCGTTGTAGCGAACAAGTCAACAATTTAATGGTTTGCTCGCAGCGAGCAGGCACCTGATGACAACTCGTCATTTTCCCCCAAAATCATTATTTAAATTCCCTTAATTACACATTAATTTCAATTAACGTAATTTAATTACGTGGTTATTATAGTGTGACCTTGCCCTTCATGGAATTCATAGTATTTGGACTTGTCTTGGTTTTGTTTTTTGTGGATTGGAGGAGGTTTTTGGACATTCACAAACTCTCTGCTAAATACTTCCCTGAGGATGTGAGATCTTGAAGTATTTAAAAAAGTGTATTCCTCGAACTTTTTTCGCAGCTTGGTGTCTTTTCTTTTGTCGGCATCATTCATTCTAGTTCCAACATCAACGTAAGATCTTTCATAGTCTTCGAGGATGATGTACTTCTCGAAGTGTACCCTAAGTTCTTCAACAATTTCTTGTTTTTGTTTCGCTAGGAATGTGAAAAAGGGACTACACTATATACCATCTATAATCAAATGTAATTAGACTTGGGAAAGGGGTGTTAAGATGTCATAGAAATAATGTTTCATCAAAGAAATGGTTTAAGTAATCCATACGAATTTACGGGATCCTTGTTTAATGGCTTTGAAAGCAAAAGTGGATTTGTATTGAACCTTGTTGGTTGCAAATCTTACAAGAAATTTGTTAGTCAAGTCTTACGAGTCCTGAATTGAGTTTGCGAGAAGAGATGAATACCATTGCATAGCAACCTCCTTGAGAGTGGTTGGAAACAGTGCAAATGATGGCGCCCGAAAATTCTTGAGTTATCATATTGGTTTGGAATTTTCAAGATGTTCTTGTGGGTCTCTTTTTTCCCATACTTCTTTGTGGCAAGTTTGATATCTTTTAGAATAGGCGCATACAAATTTTTTTTTAGGTGGTGGGTCCCACTTGATTATGGGTCGGCTAGAGGGAAAAAATTTATATGCTCCAGGCCCACCACTTATTCAGTGGTCCCTTTTCCATAAATAGATTTTTTTTTCCATTTCTACCATTCTCTTTTTGATTTTTTCCCTCTCCGTCCCTCTTTTTTCTATTTTGGGAAATGACCACCATAGTCCAGGCCCACTAAATACCTTCTCCAGCTAGAGGCTGTATTTTTTCTCTGTTGCTAGAAAAAAATATTGCTCTTTATTAAAATGTATTATATTAAAATGTCAATATTTCCCACAAAAAGTTCATAAAATAAGTTAAGGATTAAGTAAAGAAATAAAACTATATATAAATCAGTGATTCACCCATCAAACAAAAGGCTAAAATTTAAGAAGCTCCCTATCCAATTATGGTTCACTCATGAATACTAAACTCAGTAACTCACCAAAGTGCGCACATTGATTCTTTATAATGATTTTTTGACGAGTACAAAGGAATCAATTTACAATAATATACATGTTTTAGTGAGTTTCAAAGTATACATGATTTTCCCCCCATACAACATTATAACTCATAATTAGAGGAAGTTTATTGAATTTTAACCTAAAATCAAAAGGTTATATATGAATGCATTAGTTTGATTGGTAACAATGAAAATAATTTGCCTTGTAAAAATATGATTATAAATGTTTGTTAAAGTTGTTAAGGTAGTTCTCTTTAATTTTCTTTAATTTTTTAAAAAATTAGCAAAGCCATTGCTTTGAGATAGTTAATTCTGGACTCTCGTAATATCACTTGTAGCACAAATAATGAGCGAATCCGTAAGATTAATCAACTGAAGGTAAAGAAACCAAATAATTTAATAATGGTTTATATTTTATAACAAATCTAAAATTATCAATCATAGTTTATTCACTATTTTCTTTTTCTTTTTATGAAAATTTGTAACTTTATTTACAAATACTAAAAGGGTATAAAATGATTAACTTGTAAATACTAACTTATTTACATTCATTTTAATGGGTCAATTAATGGTTGATTTTAGTGTTTTTTTTTTTAATTCAACCATATCCACTTTGTTTGTTACTCGTGATTGGTAGATCAATTTCTTAACTTGAACTAAACATTTCCTATAAAGTCCACCTAAAGGGAATATCCTCCTTTTTTTTTTTAAAAAAAAAAAGAAGAAAAAGTTTATTACAAGATCAATTTAGAGTCTAATTTGTTAATAGCCACCCCTAAAGTTCATGGTTGGCCAGTGTAATTGATGGGCCAACCTGATCAACCATGATGACAAAACCCCTAAAAAGAAAGTGAAAGCTATTGTAAAAGAACTCCTGATGCAAGGAAAGGCAAGATAAATAGATAACATGTTTTTCAAAAAAAGCAATGATAAAAACTTTCTTTGCTTGAGTAATTCTAGTAAAGCTCCAATAATGAACTTACCACTGAAAAATTTCTTAAAACATGATATGATAAGGGGAAAAAAAGAAACTTCAAATTGCTAGTGAACTTATGCTTGATGACATCAAACTAGGTCAAACTTCCTAGGGATGATCACCAATGTGCCTCAAATACCACTCCATATGTCACATTAATGAACTATTTGGCCATGTATCACAATATCTCAATCTATAAATGTGTAGGTAGCCCTTAACACAGACCACAAGGAATCAGACTTATAAACTTCCTATCCTTTGCAGTTTGTTAGAAGCAATTCCATTCCATGAATCCCTGCTGTTTAAAAGTTAATCTCCCTTCTTTCAGCAAAAAATTTCCCTGTAATTGCTTGGTCAGGAAGAAGGGCAATCCATACTCCAGTATCAGCCCCTTCCTCAACTGTGACACTTCCTGCATAACCTGTTAGAGCTGTTTTTACCCAACCAGGGCAATAGCAATTAATATAAATCTTTTCATCTTCTGGCCTCTCAGAAAGCTTCCTTGCCATAAACCTTGTATAAGCATTAACTGCAAGTTTTGACATTGAGTAGTCAGTGAAGGTTTGAGGCCACCCTCCTGATGTCCAACTTCCATCTTCTACTTGTTGTAGAAAAGTAGATACAATTCCATCAATCAGTTCCTCTGAAAGGGATTCCACATCACTTAGTTGCTCCCTCAAAGCTTCATTTTCTATTCTCTGTTACTCCCACAAGACCACAACTTATAATCAGTTCTACATCTAGCAGCAGCAGTATGGGGGAACCAATGGCTCCAATGTAATCTCAAAGCAGCTATTAAAATACTTTACTACAAATCAACATCAATATCACCTTTATCCCAAGCTAGTTGGGGTAGGTGGATTTTACTACAAATCACCATTAAAAAAAATGAATAGAATCATCATTAGACAATGCTAGAAGGTACTGCAGGAATTCAATGGATTTTAAATTATTTTTTTTTTCAAATAAGAATACAAGAAGGTTCTTTTTTTTTTTTGAAAATATTCCAATCGGTTCATTGCTTCGCAACTAATCCGATTCGGGACGGGTCCAGGATTAAAGCTTTAAACCCCTCCCAAAGGTAGTACTGGGGAGATTCAAACACATGCTTTCATCCTCTCAAATATATGTCATTCATGCTAATGATTCTGTTCTTAAGTATACTGACATAGCACAAGAATACAACCAACGATGGGGTTGCCTATTGCTTTACTTATCCTTTTGAGGATTCTGATGTGGAGTATCAGTGTCTTTGTAGGAGATAGTTATCAGTGTTTAAGAGGGTGAACTTTGTGAGGAAGAAGGAAAGATGTGAGCTTCTAGGGTGAATATTTTAGGTATCAAGTCTTGAAACTCTTGCATATACATTTGAGGTGACTTATATAGTGGGTGCTGGAATAAACAGGTCCATAACCGATTCATTCATCATATTGAGCATTAATAAATATTTATGGGCAAAAGCATGTTTATAATATCCCCAATAACAGGGAAGTAACTTGCATTTTACCTCTGAAGAAGGTAACATAGAGAGAATTAGATAGAACTCAATTAGTTTAACTTTGTTTACTGATATATGAAATAAAACAAACTAAAGTATTTACTTACATTTCGTTTGCCACTTAGTCGACCTAAACGTGAGCTCACATTTACAATACGAGCACCAGCACTGGATGGCTTCATCAATGGAATCATAGCTTCAATCATCCTCTTGGTGCCATAATAATTTGTTTCAATAACCTTACGTGCATTCTCAACAGAGTTATCAGACCCACAATTGAAATTCACCCCAGCATTATTTACCTGCAGATAATGAATGATATTATTGCTTAGAACAACCATATGATAAAAGCATGTCCTAAACTTTTTAAGAATTTTTAAATAAATTTGTATAATTTAAAAATTATAAATAGATCTTTTTTAATTTCAAAAACATTTTTTAATTATATCCCCGAATCCAGCCTATTACTGGATCCTTATTGAATACAAACTATAGACTCATTTATATATGAAACCTATTTTTAAGTATATCTACACGAAATATGAACAAATCAAAGCCCCGAGTTCTTTATTACACATAATCAAAATGGATAGACCTGTACGATAGACCACTAATTCAACTGCAATAAGATTTCAAGGAAGTTAACAAGTGTAAGAAACTGACCAGAATATCTAAACCCCCATAATTTTCCTTCAACCATTCAGCAAATTGGTCGATGGATGAAGAATCTAATACATCAAGTTCATGACAAGCCACGTCCAGACCCCCTTCTTGCAAGACCTTAATTGATTCAACACCAACACTAGCGTCTCTTGATGTCAGTACAACAGTTACTCCATGATCAGCAAGTTGCCTAGAAATCTCAAACCCAATTCCTCTGTTTCCACCAGTAACCACAGCAACAGTTTCCTTAGACCACCACCTATAAGCATCCAAATGTACAAAATAATATCACAGTTAAAATTTGAGTTGATATATGATTTTAATATCTCTTAGGAGATAAATTTATCTGCCACACATGCATAAAACTATACAGGGTTCATGTGAGCCTCATACACTCTTATACACGTATAGGAGATAATTTTATCTCCTACAACATGAGAAACGTCAAACCATTAATACATATAGATAAACAAATAAAGTTACTCGGCTGTACAATTTCAATGTAATAATTGTCAGATAAATTTAATATAAAACCATTAAAATAATCTTCATTTAATCACATCTTTTAAGGTGAGTTTGATTGTTTAATATGATATAAGAGTTGGTTACAAAGCGGTCGTGAGTACGATTCTTGCCACCCTGTTCTTCTAATAAATATTAAAGTTGCAGTCTAAGCATTTTAACAATCATAATCTCATGATGATGATGATGATGAGAAGGGAAAATTAGATCAAAAGCTAATTGTACAATAAAAGAAATAAATATAAACATAGGACTATAGGACATGGAAGATAACTAGAAAATCAAACCTCTGGTGATCAGAATAAGGAATGGTTCTCAAAAGAGAGATCTCTTGCAATCTCTTTTCTCTTCGGTCTTTTGATTTTTCTTTGTGGTGCCCCATCTCTATATCTCTTTTGTGGATTTAGCACAAAAATGAAAGCAGAATGGCTTGGAGTCTGGGATAGTGGGACATTGAACTTGAAAGACATGTAGTTTGTATCACATACGTTCTCCGCATGCAAAGGAAGAAAACGGTGCCCTCGCATGCCACGTTGTTGGTCCAAGCACCTATGTTGTTGGCCTTTGGTCAATGCATAGAACTATACTTTAGGGTAGGGGAACAACTAATTTTTGTTCCCGCATCCTTAGGGCCCTTTCTTATCAATCTTCCGCTAGTTATTTGTCATAACAGTAAATTTTAACAATAATTTGTTTTTGTTTCTTTGTAAGAGTTGTTGAAAAATACTATAATAATATAAATTATAGTTGAAGCTATATACATTGGTGGGGGTACTGGGGTGTGTGTTTATGGTCCTTTGGCCATGGCTTTTCACAAAATAAAAAATAAAAAATAGAGTGGAAGCTTTAATTTCGTTACTTTTTTTTTTCTTTTATAACATGAAGGTATCCCCATTCAATATTAGACTATGTCACCAGAGGAAAGATGAGACTAACTCTTCACTCGAGAAGAAAAACACCTCTTATGTGAAAACAAAATTTGAATCCTGAACCATACAATCCTTTGAGAGCTCGGTTGCCAACTGAGCTACCCTTAGAGTTTTGTTAACAAGTTAAATTGTAAAATAGTGTTGAATGTTATGGAGTTTGAATTATCAATTTTATGAAATTTTTATGTTGCCCTGATCAAACTTTGAAAATTTTCACGAGACATATATAAGAGTTGACAGTAAAGCCTCTATATTGATCCATATTACTTCCCGCGACCCATAAGCAACACAAGTGTCTACAACAGGCCTACCCTATCCAACCCACACCACCAGCATTACGGAGTAATTCACAAGTGGGCCAAAGAGCCCAAGTAATAAAGAACTATAATTGCAATTTTATTTTAATAATGTTATAATGTTGTAGAGAAAAAATTACTTTTTTAAAAATTTATCTTAATAAGCTTTTTATTAAAACATAATAAATACAAAATAAAGTACTTGAAATACGCTTACAAATTAAAATCTTAAGAAACTTCACGCACTTTATATTTCTTTGTAGTAATAGTATTAGATATAGGAATACGTTTCTCTTGCAAATAGTAATAATTTTAGGGTTTTATTAATAGATAAGTTATTAAAATGTGGTACAATTATCGAAAGGTGTGTAGAAGAGAAATTTATCACATGTAGCATGAGAGTAGTTTTTCCCATAATTTTATCTCCATATACATATTACAATTTTTTCTCTTTCTTATTCTTCTTTCTAATTTTACACTTTCATGTGGGTATAATTTAATATAAAAGAATTATCAAAGAAAAATAACAAAGACATTTTTATTTTGAATTTAATTTAAAACATATCATGAACATAATCTATAAAACATCAAATAAACACACTTATATTAATATGCTTTAAAAACAAACTTACTATGTATAATTTTTTCCCAAATGAGTTGGAAGTTGGAACTTGATGATGGTAAAAAAGAAAAGAAAATACCTTGAGTGGGAAGAAGAGGAATGAAAAGCAAAAAATTGGAGGATGCAGGCCTAATTCTAATTGTTGGAGAGGAATATCCACTAAAATTCCTCTTTTTGCCTACTCCCTTCCTCACCAATCCTCATGCTCTACCAAAGATGTAGCAACAAAACACACATTTTATGTTAACACACAAATTGAAGCATAAGGTTGAAACCCGCTATTACTAGTTATGCAATTTTCAGTTCCAGGTAGGTACACTTCTCCATCTGTTTCTCGATCGTCCTGTGCCTTCATCGCGCTCCACTATTCTCACTCCAATCAACTTGTGATTACTCTCTCGAGCATTTCTTTGTCATCTGGTAGTGAGGTTAGATAGGAAGAATAAGAAGAAGGAGTGAGATTTTGACCCTTTTAGGATCAGAAAGTTGAAGTGCAGATCTGAAGACAAAAATTGGAACTTTTGGGCCTTCAAATTCAAATGCTTTAAAGGGTCTCCCAGAATTTATTGCGACAAAGTGCTTAACATAAAAAGAGGATGTGTGGCTACAAGAACTCCAGCGTTGTTTCGATGGATCACGTGCTTGTGGCTTTAGGGGAAACGAAAGAAGAGAGGGATGTTCGTATTCGAAGCCTGTTCAATTTCTTCGATGCTGCTAATAATGGGTACTTGGACTATGCTCAGATTGAGGCAGGTTTGTCTGCACTGCAAATTCCACCTGAGTACAAGTACGCTAGAGAGCTCTTCAAGGTGTGTGATGCCAACAGTGATGGCAGGGTGGATTACCATGAATTCCGCAGATACATGGATGATAAGGAATTGGAGCTTTATCGCATCTTTCAAGCCATTGATGTTGAACACAATGGCAGCATTCTCCCTGAAGAACTCTGGGATGCACTTGTCAAGGCTGGTATTATCTTGTTATGATTTGCCTTATAATTTGTTCCTTGCACTTGGCTATTTGTTAATAATGTTCTTGTTTGGATTTTGATCTCTCTGCTGTTCTTGGGTATTAGAGGATGTGGGTATGATGGAGAGAGAAAGACACTATTTTTATCATGTAATGACCCATCATGATTGGTTATAACTTCCACTAGTTATATTAAAAAAAAAAATGTATTTTTCATTATCCAATACTATCATATCCTGTTATTGAAGATTAGGAAACAATCCAAATAGGGTTATTAGTTATTAAGTGATGTAAGTTTACTGTTGACTGTTTGTTACCGCTGTTCTTTAATGAGTGGGCCAAGACATATTGACATTTGATGTTATGGATGGCTGATTACATCAACCTTTCTCTGAGAAACTTACAAGGTAAGCTTGTTTTATTGACATTTGATGTTGTGCATTCTATGATTGCAAAGAGATATGCTTTGTATTTTAATGGGACATTTGTAGCCAGTTATAACAATTATGCGTGAAGAATGTTGAGAGACTTCAGATGTTATAAACTCCTTCACAATTTTTGTGAACCCTTCTTGATATCTGTCTCTTTTGTTGATGTCCTGTTGCTTTTTTTTTTTTTTGTATAATTTTGTTTTGTTTTGTGGGAGAGGGGTGTCATTCTTTGGATCTGCATGATACCTGAGATTTGGGAAGCCTGGCTCAATCTTTGATGGTGGATTCTATAATGTTTTTGTTACTTCTTTGCTTTGCATAGCTTTTTGTTTGCAATAATCTGCTCTGGCCTCGGTGTTTTAGTGAATTTTGAAGATGGTAGTCCTTTTATTTCTTTTGTGGAAGCTATTTCCATTTTATTGTTTTTGTTTATCCCTGATAGTATTTATCATAAGCCTGTGCAGCTTCAATGCTGCAGGGATTGAAATGGATGATGAGGAGCTTGCTCACTTTGTGGAGCATGTTGATAAGGATAATAATGGAATTATCACTTTTGAAGAATGGAGAGATTTTCTTCTACTTTATCCTCATGAAGCAACTATTGAAAATATATATCACCATTGGGAGAGGGTGTGCCTTGTAGACATAGGAGAGCAAGCCGTGATTCCTGAAGGCATCAGCAAGCATGTGAACCCTATCAAATATTTTATAGCTGGGGGAATAGCAGGAGCTACTTCTCGTACAGTAACTGCTCCTCTCGATCGTCTCAAGGTGGTCTTACAAGTTCAGACGACAAATGCTTCTATTATGCCAGCAGTAATGAAGATATGGAAGCAAGATGGTTTATCAGGGTTTTTCCGAGGTAATGGATTGAATGTTGTGAAGGTAGCTCCCGAAAGTGCCATAAAATTTTATGCTTTTGAAATGCTGAAAAATGTAATTGGAGATGCTCAAGGCAACAAGTCAGATATTGGTACTATTGGGAGACTTGTTGCTGGTGGTACAGCTGGTGCAATTGCACAGGCTACTATCTATCCACTGGATCTTATCAAAACTAGGTTACAGACTTGTGCCTCTGAAGGTGGAAGGGTTCCTAAGCTGGGAACACTTACAAAGAATATATGGGTTCAAGAGGGTCCTCGAGCTTTCTACAGAGGGCTTGTTCCATCTCTGCTTGGTATGATTCCTTATGCAGGCATTGATCTCGCTGCTTATGATACCTTGAAAGATATATCCAAGAGATATATTCTTCATGATAGTGGTATGTTATTATACTGCTACCACATTATCTTCCTGAACTTAACTGATTTTATTTGTTCTAACAACTTCAATTTTTTAGCAATAGATCGAGTCTTCTAAAATTTTTGCCCTTGAAAGGGAAACCTTTTATTGTTTTTTCTCCTTGGTAGAACCTGGTCCTCTTGTACAACTAGGATGTGGGACAATTTCTGGAGCTCTTGGAGCTACTTGTGTCTATCCACTGCAAGTTATTCGTACAAGGTATGATGTTTGTTAGTATTACTTTTGTTTCTCTGCTCTCCTTCCCCAAAAGAAATGATGTGAGTGGTGTTTGGGAATTAAAGTGTGAGTGATAAAAGATCCCTAATAGGAAAAGAATAGGTAGGCTAAGCATAGTAGTACATATATGTAAAAGGATCTATAAATCTAATACTTTAAGGTTTTTGGTTGAGATGTGATGTTTGGACCCACTTATAATAGAGAGTCCATAGCTTAGCCCATTTTGATGGTAGATATCCGTCTATCACGGGCTCTTCTAGTTGCCCAACAAGTGGGGATGGTATCATTTGTGTTCTTCAAAGCTGGTTTTCTAATTGTTATTTTGTGGATTTTCTTTTCTGACATTATATTTATCATCCTTCTCAGATTGCAGGCACAACCTGCCAACTCTACCAGTGCTTACAAGGGGATGAATGATGCATTTTGGAAAACTTTTCAACATGAAGGGTTTAGAGGTTTCTACAAGGGACTACTTCCAAATCTCCTCAAAGTTGTGCCAGCTGCAAGCATTACTTATATGGTCTATGAAAGTATGAAGAAGAATCTAGATCTAAATTAGAGTTGATATATATATATATATATATATGTGTATATATATATCGGCTTAGCCCTGTCCACAAGGTACTTGCAAATAGGTTTTGAAATCAACATTATGAAGTAAAGTTCGTTCACGTGGAGCTTAGTAGATCATACCTCGTGGTTGAGTTATTATTGTTGAGGCAATTGAGCTAATGCAAATATTTTTGTATGTCTTGAATTGTTAACGGTGACGATAAAATATATTACTAGTACAGTAACCATTGCTTCTGAGGATATTTTGGAACACGATTTTGTAGTCAGAAACTTGGTATTTTCCCATGCTTAAACTGAACTAAATGTTGAGGAATTAGGATTGTATCATTCTTAGATGTTGAACACCTATGCAATAGGGAGTTATCCTTTCCTGTATATAATTGACATTTGAGAAGACAATAACAGGAAAAATAAAAGAAAAAACCATCCGTAGCTGAAAGCTTTATCGAAATATTTGAGGAAGTAAATAATTTGACGATAAGAACGTGTATTCTGAGCGTTTTGTAGAGGATAAATTTTTGTTATTGAGAATTCTGATTCTCGGAAAGATGTTAGGAAAGTAAATTTTTTATGAATGTGATCGGAAAATTATTTGATAGACTGAAATTTACTAAAAACATTGGTTCAATGATTGTTAAATATTTCTGAAAATATGAGGTGATTTTACAAAAATAATCTTACCTCCTTAGATTTACCCAGAGACCCAACATCACCGTCTACCACATAACCCCCCATAACCATCATTTTTTCTTCCCCACCGACGATCCACCTCTCTCCACCACCATCGAACAATCCCCCTCCCCCTGCCACTTCCATTTTCATTTCATTTTGTGTTCACACATGGGTTTGTCATTTCATTTCCTTCCAATAATCTGTTTAAAACAAAAATGTATTAAAGTTAAATATATTTCAATTCAATTCCTTCCATGGATTTGTAGCTGGCAGTGAGCTATGGATATGGAGGCGAACAAGGCATAATTTCCTTTTTGTTGTTGTCTTTACGGTCCTAATGTTTCTGAATGTCTTCGCTTCCAGAAGAATCATTTTTCTTACCTCTCTTATTTCCACTTCCAAGTTCTTCTTCTTCTTCTTTCTTCGCTTTACTCTTTCTTCTAGGCTTCTTTCAGTAGAAGAAGAAGAACCTATTAGAATTTTTTATACGAGAGCAATATTATTTGATATTTTTGTATTTCATTAAATAATTTCGTTAATGGATATTTCAATTTAATCTGTTATAATAACTTCGTTATGATCACGTTGAATTGAGCTTTTGGATCTACTGTTATTTGGCCTAGTTAGGTAGTAGTTTAAGTATTAGTGATAAAGTTGATCAGCTTTGACTGTACTAGAAATTAGAATGAACTTAATATGCTAAGAATTAAAAAGGAAATGTATGACATGCTAAATTTGTGCCATGTTGCACCCATGTTCTCTTGGAAACAGTAACTACATGACGGATCTATACTATAGATAAACTTGATTGCTAATATAGCAGGTTTGTACTATTGGAAAAAGGGTAGCTGTACTGATTGAGATTAATCTTCTATATATAACTGGGATTAATCTTCTATAAATAACTGGGATTAATTTTACTATTCAAATATCTTTTTAGACAAATAGAAAGGAGGATAAGGACAGAAAAAAAAAACAACCAAAAGAGAAAATCAAAAGAAAATTTGAAAACCAGTTTGCTCAAATACAACTCTACTATTGAATAGTTTTAATTATTTTCATCTTGTAGTTGCAAAATGGAAAGTAATATACAATAACTCTTATGGCATAACAAATATAACATGGACTTTGCAATTAATGAGAAAATTGATCAATTATAACAATGTTAATTTAAAATAACTGTCACCTCCTTTTCATTGCCATAGATTTGGGTACAATCTATATGGCGATATCCAACATTGACAGCACTGGCTATGGCATCATAAACAACACCAAGTTCGGCAAGCCAAGTCCCCAATCATAAACAAATATATCTTAGCCCCTGTGTTCAACTCGAAGAATCGAAGATCATTATCACCCATTTTCTACACTTCAGAACAACACGTTTTCCATTTTTACAAAATTTACCCAAATATTTACTTAATCACACTTTAACCCTGCGTCCCGGTGAAAGATGTTTTTAGGGTACTTGTTCTTTTAAGAGTAACTACCAATACTTCAGAAAACTAGTAACAAACAGTTCAATTAAAAGCACAAATCAGAAACCAAAACAAAAACACAGAAAACAAATCTAGAGAAGTCACAACTCACCGAGTCACGAGCTCCGAGTCTCACTTTTCCGGCGACGACGAGATTCCGGTGAGGTCGAGTCAAGGAGCGGGAAGTGATGAGAGAGAAAGTTGAAGGATATGAAGCAGTGAGTGCATGAAACAATCGCCCTTTGTTATTTTAATTCTGAAAATGTGTATGAAGTAAGAGATGATACAAGTGTTGGGCTTCCTCCTTCAATGCTAAGCCCAAGCCCATTGAGGAAGAATCCACAATTGAATGGACTTGCTGAGAGGATGAATAGAACTATTAAAGAGAAGGTCCGAAGTATGTTGTCCAATGCCAGATTGCCGAAATCATTCTGGGGAGAAGCCGTCAAAACAGCTGTTGACTTGATCAACCTGTCACCTTCACGGCCACTTGAAGGAGAAATTCCAGAAGAAGTCTGGACAGGTCGAAAAATGGCCTATAATCAATTGAAAGTGTTTGGATGCCGAGCTTTCATGCATATCCTTAAAGATGAAAGGGAAAAACTCGATGCGAAGACAAAATAATGCATTTATCTTGGTTCGTCGAAATGTGAGTTCGGGTTCCGACTTTGGGATCCAATCAATAAGAAGATAGTGAGAAGCCGAAATGTGATCTTTCATGAAGATGAGAACATTCATGACATCTCGAAGGCCAAAGTCCGAGTCACTGTTAAACGAGAAGAACCCATCCCTCCTGTCCGAGCTGAAGCAGGGGGAGAAAATCAAGAAATGAAGAAATTGATGACCAGCAACAAGCTGAAGATGACCAAGACATTGAGGTCCGAGTTGATGATGAGATCCGGGATGAGAATGATGAACCGGGTTCTCAAGCTGAAGAACAACCGAGATATCCAACTCGAGAAAGAAGAACCTCTACGAGATACCCATCTGATGAATACACTGTTGTTGCTGAAGACGGTGAGCCTCAGAGTTATGATGAGGCTATAACGAGATTAGAGAAAGAAGAATAGAAAAAGGCAATGCAGGACGAGATGAAGTCTCTGCACGAGAATCAAACTTATGAGCTGACCGAGTTGCCTAAAGGAAGACGAGCTCTGAAAAATAAATGGGTCTACAAGATTAAGAATGAAGAGAATGGGCAGAAGCCGAGATACAAAGCCCAGATTGTAGTGAAAGGCTGCAATCAGAAGAAAGGAGTAGATTTTGAGGAGATTTTTTTCTCCTGTGGTGAAAATGACCTCGGTCCGAACCGTGTTAGCCATGGCAGCTTCGATGGACCTCGAGGTAGAACAAATGGACATGAAGACGGCATTTCTTCACGATGATTTAGAAGAAGAAATATATATGGAGCAACCTGAAGGATTCCAAGCTCCAGACCAAGAAGACTTGGTATGTCGGTTGAAGAAGAGCCTCTATGGCTTGAAGCAAGCACCTCGGCAGTGGTACAAGAAGTTTGAATCATTCATGACAGATCACAAGTTTGAGAAGGCAGAAGCCGACCACTGCGTATTTGTGAAGAGGTATGAGGCAGGAGATTTCCTAATTTTGTTGTTATATGCTGACGACATGCTTATTGTAGGGAAAGACAAATCGAGGATAGCCGCCCTGAAAAAGGCGTTGAGCCCGTCCTTCGCAATGAAGGACCTCGGCCCTGCAAAGCAGATTCTCGGAATCAAGATCATCCGAGATAGACAGAAGAAGCTACTGTGGCTGAGTCAAGAGAAATATATTGAGAAGATTCTGAAGAGATTCAGCATGGACAAAGCCAAAACAGTGAGCACCCCCCTTGCCGGACACATAAAGCTGAACCAGAAGCAATGTCTGAGATCTGATAAAGACAAATATGAGATGATGAAGGTCCCATACCAATCCGTCTTCGGAAGCTTGATGTATGCAATGGTTTGCACTAGACCTGACTTGGCGTATGCTGTTGGAATGGTAAGCCGGTATTTGTCAAACCCCGGCAAAGAGCACTGGGAAGCAGTGAAGTGGATCTTCAAGTACCTCCGAGGTACGACCGACTTATGTCTCAGATTTGGAGAAGGCAAAGCCGAGTTGCAAGGCTACTCATATTCTGATTTAAGGGGAGACGCTGACTCGAGGAAGTCGACTACATGATATTTGATGAGATTTGCCGGAGAAGCTGTCTCTTGGCAATCAAGACTTCAGAAATGTGTTGCACTATCGGCAACTGAGGCTGAGTACATTGTCGCTACTGAGGCAAGCAAAGAGATGTTGTGGATGAAGAAGTTCCTCATGGAACTCGGCCATGATCAAGACAAGTACGAGCTGGGTTGTGACAATCAAAGCGCAATCCATCTTGCGAAGAATTCGACCTATCACTCTCGCACTAAGCATATTGATGTGAGGTATCACTGGATCCGGGATGTGGTGGAAGGTGGAGAGCTCGAACTCGTCAAGGTGCACACTGACCAAAATCGGTCCGACATGATGACAAAGCCAGTTCCAGCAAGGAAATTCGAAGACTGCTGTGAAGGAGCCGGGTTGATGCTGAAGCCGACGCATTGAAGTCGGAGGGGAGATTTGCTGGGCTTCTTCCTTCAATGCTAAGGCAGAGCCCATTGAGGGGTTTCCTAAAAACCCTAACCCTAGATCTCACGTCCTCTATATATTCATTAGTTGTGGGTGGAGGCTAGGTTAAGAGAATGAGAGAGAAAAATTTGAGAGATCTCTAGAGTTTGAGTGAAACATCTCTAGGGTAGTTTGATTATAACCATTGTTGGAGAGGTTAAGTTAACCACCACATTGGTGTATTTGATTCTTTGTAACCATTATTTTCATAGTGAATTTTTGATCTGGATTAGGTCCCGTGGGTTTTTACTTCTTCATTGGAGAAGGTTTTCCCACGTTAAAATTGCTTGTGTTCTCTCTCTCCTTCTCTCTCTCCTGTGTTTACGTTTTGATTTTTTCGTTGCGCTGCCCGACCTGGTGAAATTCAGGCCGAGATATTGCTGAGATCTGAGATCGAGGATCTCATTGACTGACTTCCGCAAAGGCCCCTGAGCCGATCAGAGGGAACCGAGTTCCCAACAACAAGAAGAGAGCTTAACTTTTTGATAAGAAATAGGAGCAAACAGAAAGAGTACCACCAGAGGAGAAAGGGACGCTAGAGAAGATTGATGCGCTGAAGCATAATTTTTGAACCTTAGGTTTTACTCTTTGCATATATCACGTTCTTGGTGCTTCCTTTTTTTCCCGTTAAGTTTGGGTTGGATTTTAGCTAAGTTAAGTTCTTTTTTAAAACCAAGCCCGCCAGAAAATGTTTTAACTAACAAAACAAATAGAAATCACTAAAAATAATATAGATTGGTATATAGAAAATGAGGAAGGTTATAGTTACAACTTTTTTTTTTACAACCTCTTACAACCATATATTGTCACCGTTGATTTTCGTCAATCAACGGTTATCATTTATTGTGAATTAATAATTAATTAATGAGTTTAATTTGCTAAAATGATAACCGTGGATTGGAAAAAATCAATGGTGATAAGATATGGTTGTAAGAGGTTGTAAAACAAAAGATTGTAACTATAACCTTGCTCATAGAAAATAAAATAAAATAATTTTAAATTGTGGAGATTTAAAACCTGCTAAAAATTAAATCATTTAGTGGAGGTTTTCCTTACCACCACTAAAAAACCTCCATTAATCAACCATTTTTTTTTTGTAGTGAAAAGACATAAGTTTATAAACACAAAAGGAGAAAATTGAATTTCAAAAAATGAAAAATAGGTTTTTAAAAATAAAAAATTAACTTTAAGTAAAAACCTTAAAAACTTGCATTTCTACCGTTTTTATGCGGCGTTTTTTTACTAAAGACCATTTTTACTTGTGTTTTTACACTGGATGTCTATATTTTTATGTTTTTAGACTAATTTTTGATTGGCAACAATGGTTACGTGCGATAAATTCAGACCAATTGAATTAATGACAACCTCATAATATATCTTCACATGATTAATTCATGTCACTTTATTTATTTATTTATTTATATAATATTAAGTTAATTAATGTTAATTGTTGATTATTTAATATTATTGTCTATGGTTTAAAGCAATAATTTACGTTTGAAATTAATGTCAAGTGATACATATAATTTATTTAATTAGGGATTTGTCTTAGCACCCTTAATTATTTCAATTATATATTAAGAGTTTTTGGATCACATAAAGGGTGTGACATTAGTTGTAATTCATCATGCAAATACATATAAAAAATAAAAAGAATTCTTGTGTGATAAATTTTTTAAAATTACTTGTGATGCCTTTATATTGGAATCATGGAAATATATAATTTATAAGATTAGACAATTATATAATTTTTTCCTACTTAAGCATAATTAGCATTTTTTGTCTTATACTTTAATGTTAAGTGTTGAACTTTTATGGCAAAATTTGGTGGTTGACCAATGCAATATAATTTTTGAAAACACATGTTGTGAAGTGTTTCTTGTCGTTAGAAACACATGTTGTGAGGTGTATCATATTGTTGGGCATTGTTGTTGATCTATTATTTTGAATTCTTATATGTTAATACTTGCCTAAAAGAGGTTGTTATACATAATAATTTGAAAAATTACATGAAGAAATTGTTGATGGGAATACATGATTTAAAATTATTATCTTCCTAAAAGAGATAAATTATTTTTAAATTGAATGTGGTATTATGGGAAAATATGTATAATTTAAAAATTTATTTGCCAAAAAGGGATGAATTAATTTAATTGTATGTAATGCTTCTTGTTGTTCAAATTTTCATGTGATAGAAAATATTTATATATTATATCCCCTGCCCAAAGGGGGATTTATGATATTAAATTATTTTTTGTTGCCCAAATTTAATCTTACTACGTTGTGTATATCAATCAATTATTTTTTGCTATAGACAACAATCATGCCATTGTTGAGTTATTGACTATCTCAAATGATAAGAAATAGAGATGTTTAGTTTATATTATTTTTATTTTTGAGTTGTATGCTTCCGCTTGAACTGTTTAAGTGCAATTTTTTATTTTTAAATGCTAATGTATTTAAATTCATGATCAGTGAGGGTGTTACATCTTCTTGTGAAATGCATCATGATTTTGGGCAAGATGCACAAGAGTTTTTATGAATTACCATGGGTGATTACCACCAAAGTGGGATTGCTTGTATTGATTCATAGAAATTTCTTTGTGATTTAGTAATGTCTCTAGTTATTTCATACAATTTTCTGCCTAAAGGGGGTTATTGTGTGTTTTGATTGGAAGCTTGTTGGAGATAAAGTTATTGGAGGTGCATTGATATAGGTGATTTGTCTGTCCAAAGGGAACAGATCTCTGAAGCCAATATATGCTCATTGATTGATTCATGTGAGGCTTTGACCTTGGTTTAAATATTGGTATGTGCATTCTGTCCAAAGGAGAATGTACTATTTTGTTGGTCTCGTTGTAATAACTTGGCTTAATTAAAGTTATATTTTGCCCTATAGTTTATTCTGCTGCATTTGTTTTGCCTTAATAGTGAATTTTTATTAATTCCTTTAAATTAATTTAAATATATTTGACTAGTAGGTCTACATGAAAGTAAGTCGGAGTAGATGTATATTCTTATATCTTAGTACTTTATGTAGATGACATTTTATTTTTCAGTAAGATGCTGATTTACTGAATGAAACAATAGCTTTTATCTAAAAGCTTTGATAAGAAAAACATTGGAGTAGCCTTTTTTGTATATAGAACACGAGTTCTATAGATTCTTTCGATTCCCTTAATTAGTGGGAATTATATTCGAGGTTTTATTTTGAGTATTTTAGATTCATTTGATTCCCTTGATCAGTGGAAGTTATATTTGTAACACCTCGTGTATACCCAGTTTGTTAATATATCGTCGTATTAAGCCGCGCTTAATTAAAAATGCGGAATATCTTTTTCTTTTCAATTATGACATCATTATACTTAGCCAAGTTGATTACTTAATCAATTTCATAAAATATCGCCTGTATGTAAATTGCAAATAAACATCTAACTAAAATACCTCATAACATAGATAAAGTGAGTATCTAAAATCACAGATCTACAACACGTAGTTCGGACAATATCATGATACATTATTACAACTCCAAGTGAAACAAGACATAACCAAGTCTAGGTGGCATGGACAATCACCATGCTCACCAAATCAACAGCATAACCAACAGAGTCTCAACAGAGAAATCCATAAACTGAATCTAAAAGCATAAGACAGTAAACAGGATCCAACATCCAATCATAACAGCATATCAGCATAAGCAGCATAAACATGTAACATCTATCAGCTAAGCTCTGGCCTCCTGCCACTAGAGGTCTCAACCCCCGCATTACCTGAACATGAAATAAGCATTCCCTAAACATGGGGTGAGATCTCTAAACCAGAAATCTCAGTAAGACAAGGGGACCTCAAGGATTTTCCACCCCAAGCTCACTTACATGTGCAATATAAGTTCAAAAGCAGTAATTTAATATAATTTACAAAACTATGCAGTGCAACAGATATTCATGCCATGTGTGTCAATACTATTCTACTGGCCAGAGAAATGCAGGAATATGTCTATTACCCACACGTAGTACAAGGAACACTGCTTGCACCTCACCCACAACCTCACCATATGGTATGTACCATATACTCAGGCTTACCGTATAGGTGGAACACCACATGCATATCATAAAGGCACTAGCATCTAACAGCTCAACAACATTTCCAAAACATCAAAAGCATGTAACACAACATGCATATAACCATACCCCCATGGAACATGGTGGAACCACATCATGGCTAAACCGAGGACACGAAAGCTTACCTTGCAAGCTCACTATCCAATGCCAAGAGTCCACACAACTCAAGTCCAACACACAGCAGATCACAATCTGATTAGGACCAGCAAGCATATCAACACTCATAGCTCATAAGCATAAACATAAAGACTGCATTTTCCTCTTACGATTTATGTCTTAAGGCTTCAGACAAAGTCATAAGCCCTTAACCACTTGATTTTGACTTAGTTCAATTAAAACAGAAGTTCAACTTCATCAATCTAGGGTCCACAAACCCCGAATAGCCCACTGCATGAACAGTGCAGCTACTGTTCTTCGAAATCCCAGAATATCTGGATATATGTCGGGGGTATATCCGGATATCAATATCCGGATATCCAGATCCCCATATCCGGATATCAATATCTGGATACCATATCCGGATATCCATATCTAGATACCATATCCGGATATTTCGCGGCAGAATGCAATTTCTGCATTTCGCGAAGATATCCTTCCAAGGTACCATTTTTAACACTTTAAAACGTCAAAGCATGCATCTTTAATCTGTTTTAAGTCCACATACCAGTTGGTTACTTGTTTAACCCATTTACATGCAAAGACACCACCTTTAAACCATTAAAACTCAAGATCAAGGTAAGGCAACTTACCCAAAGCTCAAAACAGCCAACCAAAGGTGCTCTTAGAGCTCACAAGTCAGCTTCAAGGTGCTGACACAAAGGGTGCACGAAAATGTACAACTAGGTGGTTCCTTTCTTCACAAAGATGACCACTAGGAGCTTCAACAACCAAGAACAAAGCTCCAACCCAACAACCCACCAACTCAGCCCAAGGAACTCCTCAAAACAGAGTCCATAACTCAGCAACAAGCTGACCACTCACCCCCAAGGTCACTCTCACTCTCACCAAGTGTTTAGGAGAAGAGAAATGAAAGGAAATGGCCTCAAAGCTCAAGAATGGAGAAGGGAAGGCAATGGAACAGTGTTTTCTGGTCAGCCTCCAAGAAACTCACGTAGAAAAAAAGTGGCACCTAGGGTTTTGAGCCATACTTGCATATATATAGCCACTTAACACTTAAACACACAGTATTAACTTTAATTGTTACGCTTAGCATTTTAATCTCAAACTCAAGATTCTTAACCTACTCAATTTTACAAGAATTATCATATTTTTATTATATTTTTCGGAGCATCTTTCCGGTACGCGCTTTTCATATCCACTATCAGTTTCTGGAACCAGTTCTCATTATTTTAACTTGAAACTCGTTTTACAAGTCTTATATATTATTCTAGGAATTATCATGCACTTATTATAATTTTCCGGGATACTTTTTCGGTACGCATTTATACTGACTAGCAGAACCAGTATCTGCACTTTTCTTCCAAAAAACGACTTTCAGCCTTCTTAATCACTTATCATACTTATTTAAGCCTCATAATAATTATTAGGGTCAATTATGGAATTATTTCTTGATTCTCATATATAATTAATTAATTTCCTTAATTAACGGTGCGAGTTCTTACAATATTCAATTTGCTTTTCTATTCACTTTCGTATGCAAACTGATGATGATTTTGTGACTTTTATTTGAATTTTTTTTTATGAACATCACCTTCTCCTATCGATTGAGAAATATATGTATGAAATAGTATATTTAAGCATGTTGTGAGCTTAAAGATGTCTGAATGTCACAACTTTTGAGATTTCATGTTATATTGTGACATGTCGGTTTATTTAACCTGAGCAATTTCATGTTGTTGAGAAATTTCATTATGGAGTGTAATTTCATGTTGCTTGGAAATTGGACTAATGTAATTTTACGTTGTTGAAAAATTACATTGATGACCGATAAGAATTAATGTGTTGCATTGTTGATCACAATTTGGCACTAATTCTCACTACACTATTAGGCCCATAATTCATGATGCTTATTGTATGTGAATATGGAAGATTATATGTTATGTTGTTTTCAACATATTAATCGTCATGTTTTTACAATAAGATTATATTGGATTGGATTAGATTGAGATACTAGAATTGAAATATTATTTTCAAAATTGAGGCCACATAAAATATATTTTTCCTTGTAATTAACCCGATAGAGTCATTTTCAAATAAAATATTTTTCAAAATAAAATATTTTTCAAAATAAAATAAAATAGTTAATATAGTCCAAGTGGAAGAATGTTAGAAATTTTTAGATGTGGGCAATATTAGTTAATGTTTTTGTATTTCCTGAAATGCCCGTTATGATCATGTTGAATTAGGCTTTTGGCATCTATTGTTATTAGCCCTAGTTAGGCAACAGTGTAGGCATTACTGTAACCCTGATTTCTCGTAATAGGTGGACCTAGTGGACACATTCTTTTCAGAATATTTGGCTAATTCTCCTCTCTAACTTATTTATATTGGGATTAATTTGCATGAGTTGTCATGCTCCCATCGCTGAGGCTACCACTTTCGGAATAAGTTATAGAGAGGAAATCCTGACATATAATCTCTTCTTTCCTCCGGCTTTGTCATGATCCAATAAGGGACGCATAATCCCAACTTTGATTTCATATTATTTGGTAGTTTATAATCATATACATGACCTAGGAATTATAAATATATCAGAACCTTGATGAGTTGCGTTTCCAGAGGAATGGATTCCTCTATCACTGTGTTCCGTTGCCCTTTCTTCTTTCCGCGTGCCATAGAAAATTCAAGAGAGGTAATTGCTGTTAATAAGGATATTTTAGTCCTATAAATTTTGTGAAATTTTTCCACTGGGTGGGAATCCAAAAACACCATCCATCTGATGGTATTCTTTGTTGGGAAAATATGACATTAAAGGAAAAATTTTCACAATCTTTATATATGTGGGTAAATAAAATTCTCAATATCAGTTTTTTAGAAATCTAAAAAAAATTTCTTTAACAAATGCCCCTTTAGAGTTAAGTTGCAATGCATACTAAGATAGAAAGGAAAACTTTGTTGCTTTTTTGCTTAATTTAAACTGAATTAACTGATGAATCTTTAAATAAAAAAAATTACGTACATAAATAGGGTACCGTACATAGATATATAATGCATGAGATTATTTTTTAAACTTGGTCATAGTATTACAAGTTTTGCAAAAGTTGTGAATTGTGATGCATAAAGAAAATATCTTCTCCATTGCACTTATATTTTTTTTCATTTAAGTAAAATATAAAAAATTAATCTTTTTTTTAAAATAAAAATATAAATAAGATATATATAATACTACAAATAGAATTGAAGTATAAATGAAAGGATAAAAATATTTAAATTATATAAAATATGAATACTTAATTTAAAAAAATTATAATTAAAAATGATGTCATTCTTAAATAAAATAAAATAAAGAGACTTAACTACTTTAAGAAGAGGAAGGTTATACTTACAACTTTTTTTTTACAACCTCTTACAACCATATCTTAACACCATTGATCTCCGTCAATCAACGCTTATGATTTTCGCAAATTAAACTCATTAATTAATTATTAATTTATAATAAATGATAACAGTTGATTAACGGAAATCAACGGTGTTAAGATATGGTTGTAAGAGATTGTAAAAAAAAAGGTTGTAAGTATAACCTTACTCCTTTAAAAATATGGGAAAAATGTTTCTTTTTTATTGTAGAAAAAATTTCTATGCCACACTTACATAAAAGTGAGTGAATTCCATTATTCTTTTTCCTTTTTTCTCTTTATAACGAGACTCATTCAGTTTTATGTGAATGTGGTAGAAACATTAAACACTATATATATATATATATATATATATATATATATATATATAGCTTATCGTTTCTCAAGTTGTTTGAGATAATTTTATCTCCGGCTATTAAATCATAACTGTACAAAGATGTATAAATGATAGTGAAGGAAGAGAGAGAAAAAGAGAATCATAACTATTTAAAGGTGAATCAATTAATATAAAGAAATAAATAAACAAAACGGCGTAGTTTTGGAATGGCCGGAGATAAACTTATCTCAAGTTGTCAAAAAATATTTTTTCCATATATATATATATATATATATATATATATTAATTTAAAGAAAAAGATTTCTTTTATATTGCTGCAAAGTGAAATCAATCTGTAGCTGAATCAAAACTACACGTGGATCCAATTACCAATTGTTTTCTATCTTCTCGTTTTTTTTTTTTTTTTGAGGTTACAAGGAATTGAACACAGCACCCTACACTACACACACACCCCACACCACTAGGCTAACCCTAGTGGTGCTCTTCTCGTTTTTCTCTTCCCTCTAATATTTTGAGTCCGCTGCAAATGAATTTCACTTTTTTTTTTAGACACAAATGAATTTCACTTTGCAGCAACATAATAAAACTTTTTCCTTTAATTTAATATATAAAGCTGAATAACTACTTTAAAATGATATCATTCTAAAAATACTCTTAACAAAATGTATATATAAAATTACTTTTTGAGAAAAATAATCCAAATACATCCAACGAGAAATATAAATATATAGATTCGCAGCTTGATAATTTAAATTTTTTAAAAGAAACATTTAACTAGAAATAACAAAATAACTGAAAAAAGGGGAAAATCTCAGGATCGCCAGTTATTAGGCAAAAGGTCATTTTTAGAATTAGTTTGATGTTTCTTAAAGGAAAAAATGTTTATCATTTTAAATGACATAAAGTTATGACATTTTAAGAGAGAAATAAACATAAAATAATATTTTATTTATTTAAAATTTAGATTAAAAATCACTTACTTTCTCTTCCATTATTTTTATTTCTTGTATCAATCTCTCTTAAAATGACATAACTTATGTTATTTAAAATGACAAACATCAAACCCTTCCTTAAATTATTTTTTAGGAAAAAAAAAACAGAGATGCTTTATATGGAAATCGGTATAAAAATTTATCTATAAATTTTCTGTTTTAAGGAGAGAGTAACATACTCTTATAATTTTAATATAAGCCTTTCAAGTTTCAACTCCTCTAGGAAAAAATGCATCATGTCATATAAGGAAACATTGTCTTTGCAAAAAATTACATTTAAAAAGGGAAAATAATACTCTCATGCTACATGAGAGTAAATCATTTTCCTACACAAATTCATTTTCTTTGCCACTTAATTTTTTTCTTTTTTAATATAAAATATGGGACCCACATTTAATTTCTCTCTACTTTTTTCTCTCCTACAATCCTACAACATAAGAAAACTTAAACCCTTAAAAAAGTTGCATGAAAAAAAGAAGAAAAGATACAAGAAAAACTAAAGCTTACAAAATAGTGAATGACGTGTAGAATAAGCCAAACATCATATGACGTATATTAAACAACAGAAAATAGTAATTAATAACTCAACAAACTAATTCAAATAAATGTAACTAATCATCAACTAATCTTAATGCGTTGTAATAATGGGATCATCTCATCTACTTTTTTTAATGGGAAAATATTTTCTCATATCATATTATAGTTTTTTTTTTTACTAATGACTTTTCGATTTTCATGAAATATTTTTTTTTGTTTTTTTATTTTTTGAATAGATGTGAGCTCCACGTAAGATATATCTACAATATAAATTTTTTTTCTTCTACGGCCAGGGGTTGACCCAGGGGGTGCTAGGGTAGGCGACTGCCTCCCTTAAAATTTGAAGAAATTTTTTAACATAAGTATAATGCAAGAAACTTTCATTTTTTCTCTCCATTAATGTGAAGTTGTGTTCTCCCACCGCAAAGAGTTTATAGAACTTCTTTATATTCCCAGGTCCTATATCTATTGAAATCCCTCCAACTCTGATTGCAGTTTCAACGTGAAACTTACAGATTCAACTTGTATTATTCTTAGATGTTAGCACAAATCTTTCCCATCTATGAATAAAAATAAGAAGTCCGAGAGTCTTATGAAAGAATGAACTTTATTCTTTCGATCACTCTCTTTTTCTGATGATTCGTGACAGAGAGGGAACTGAGGGGCAGAAGAGTTTTGGTGATTGTGCTTCTTGGCAATCTGTCTCTTCTGATTTATCTTTGGCTTTTTTTTCTCTTGTTGGGCTAACAGTGAGTGAATAGAAAAAGAGGTTAAGAAATGAGAGGGGTCTGATTTGAATTATCTATTTAGATTATAGTAATTAGTACATATTTTTTGTGAAATCTAAACCTTTGCTCTCTTCTCTTTTTATTTGTTTTCTTTTCTTAAAAAATGCTCATTTTAGGAGTTGAAAAGATGTAGTTTTTCTCAAATTGATAGTAGATTTTACGATGACATCTTCCACCTATGTCTCCTTCTTTCTCTCTATAACAAGTTAAAAGAGGTATTTATGAGTTATGTTCTCTGGATTGGAGTTTCGGCCTCCCACATATTGTGGTTGAAAAGAGGAACAAATATTTATTTTTTCGTATTTTGGCCGGCTTTTTGACCCTTTTGCCCCTAATTAAATAATTAATAACCAATTTGCCCCTCCCCCAGAACTATCCACCATCCTGCCCCCATTTAGTCGATTAAGTTGCACTTTTAATCGACTAAATGGGCTAAACTCAGAAATTATGAAACGCGAATTTTAGTCGACTAAAAACTCACCTTAATCGACTAAATTGTTTGCACTTTTAGTCGACTAAAAACATTATTTAGTCGACTAAAGATGGCGAAAAACCCTATATCCAGACCTCTCTTGGTCTCATTTTCATTATATTCAAAATCAAAACTCCTCTCTTGGTCTCTTTATCTTGTTTGTCAGCTGTGAACCTTCCAATCACCCTTCCATTTCATCCCACCACCTCTAAGGCATAGTAATTGTGAAATCATTGTCATTTTCCTTTATTTCTCAATTGTTTCCCCAAAATCCGAACCCTAACCCCTAAAATCTGATTCCTACCCCCAAAATTCGTGTGAAAGATGAGCTCAAGTCCAAACATGTATGTTACCATGATTTACTATGATGGAAAGCATTATGAAGGCCCCAACGGTGTTCAATTTGAAGGAAAAACGAAAATGTTGAAAATCAAACGGGGCACTACGTACAATGAGCTGAAGGGGAGGATTAACCAAAAATTGGGGCTACACGGCAGCCATGGCGTTCACCGGATGATCGCCAGGGTAGAGTCTACAGTTGGTAAGGATGCTATATTCTACATTGGTAATGATATATGTGACGATGAAGATGTGGACTGTGTCATAGATGCAATTGTGGACCGAAAATTTCAAAACTTTATTGAGATATATGTTGAAATAGACTGTGGTCAATCTTCATCTGCACCTGTGCATGGAAGAAGTCAAAGTCAAGAAGACAGAGTGGTCAGTTTATCTGCACCTGCACCTGTCTTAAGTCAGATACCACTGAGAGAAATAGACGAGGATGAGGATGAGCATGACGAGGATATGGACAGTGAAGACGATGGTGAACCCGAGAGTGTTATTCCGCTGGGTGACACCTCAGATACGGACGTAGAGGGGAATTTTGACGCTGATACTAGTTCAGGAAACTTGAGTTCCCAGGTTATGCCACCGCTCCGTGTTGACCCTGTTAGCAGTGGTAAGATTATAAATTAAAGTTTTAATTTTGCATATATATATATATTTGTGTTTTCTTTCGTACTGACGGATAAGTTTAAATTTGGACGTAGGGTCTGAGATTGAGCCATTTTGGAACGACAGCCCACACTATTCGTTCGTTAACTGGGCTCACCCTAATGATGAGACGGAGATATTGTATGGCGACGATGACATCCACGGTGGCTGGCATTTAGGGGATCCTTTATATTTGTACCAGGAGTTTCGAACTAAATCTGAAATGCAACATGCAGTCAAATTATATTGTATGAAGTCTCATCGTACTGCTGTGGTGGCAAAAAGTGATGACCATAGATTTGTGATGAAGTGTCGACATCATAATGATGGTTGTCCTTGGAACGTGCGGGCTATGTTGCCCAAGAATGGAAATAGTTGGGTTGTTAGTAAGTGGGGTAAAAAACACACTTGCCTAAACCAAGGCCTTACTCGGGACCATAGACAGCTGGATTCTGATGTAATCTGTGCAGCCATTATAAGTATGTATTACATTCATTTTTGTTTATGGTTTAATTTTTCGGTATATTTATTGATTGTGTTGACTTCGAATTTTGTATAGGTATGTTAAAAGAAGATCCATCCACGAAACCAATTCTTATTCAGGAGAGGGTACAAAGTTTGTATGGATACAACATATCTTATAGGAAGGCTTGGAAGGCTAAAATGAAGGCCATTATGAAGTTGTTTGGGGACTGGGAAAAATCATATGCCATTTTACCTGGTTGGCTGACCTACATGACACAGATAAATCCTGGTTCTGTGTTCAAGATTGATACAGATCAGTGTTGTGACGAACGACGAGTCTACACCGATAAGGCTGTCTTTCGCAGGGTATTTTGGACTTTTCACCAGTGCATTGAGGCTTTCAAATATTGTAAACCCATAATCCAAATTGATGGAACACACCTGTACGGGAAATACAAAGGTACCCTCTTGATTGCTACGTCACAGGATGGTGATGGATTCATTCTGCCTATTGCGTTTGTCATTGTTCCACCGGGTGAGAGATTGGATGATTGGTTGTGGTTTCTTAGCCAGATGCGTTTCCATGTCACACGTAGGCATGGTATATGTCTAATATCCGATCGTCACCCCAGCATCATCAGGGCTGTGAAGGATCATGCCGGTTGGCAGCCTCCATTTGCGTATCACGTGTTTTGTCTTCGTCATATTGGAAGCAACTTCAACACTAAGTTTAAGGACGTGGAACTGAAGAAAACGCTGATGAAACTAGGTAACCTATTTACATGAATGTGTACATGTTGTATGTAATGTTGTTTATGTATAACTCATTGCAATTTGGGTTCATTTTTTGCAGGTTACATGTGTTCGAAGATTCACTTTGATTTAAGATTTCAAGAATTTGTCGACAGTAACCCACAAGTAGCCTCATGGATAGATCAGATTCCCAAAGAGAAATGGTGCAGGTCTTATGATGAGGAGGGCCGAAGGTTTGGTCATATGACGACTAACCTATCTGAGTGTATCAATAAGGTCCTACGGGGTGCACGTAATTTGCCAGTAACGGCATTGGTCAAGATGACGCAAAGTAGACTTGTAGAGTATTTTGTGAAGAGGCGTGAAAAGATCCAAAAAGTAAAGGACAAAGGCTGGAGAATTGCAAAAAAGGTTGAGGACTTCTTACAAAAGAATGATCAGTTAACTGTCAGTCTCCGTGTCTGTGTTTTTGATAGAGACTTGCAGTTGTTTGAAGTTGAGGATGCCTACAATCAATCTACGCATGATGCCGGCGACATTATGAGGGTTGACTTGCTAAATCGTAAATGTCAATGTGGACGGTTCACAGCTAGACGATTTCCTTGCAGTCATGTGCTAGCGGTGTGCAAGGTTGAAAAATTGAACCACTATGACTATGTCGATCCTGTGTTCTCAATTACACAAATTGAGAAGGTCTATGTTGCACATTGGTTTCCAATGGGTAATGAGTTGTTGATCCCAGAAATAGATGGTCCAACATTAATCCCAAATGCATCTTTGGTTCGTGCACAAGGTAGACCGAAGTCTTCAAAGATACAGAATGAAATGGATTGGGTTGAGTCCCAACCCACAAGCAGTCAAACTAGATGCAGCACTTGCAAGCAAATTGGTCACAATAAACGTACATGTCCTATGAGGATTAATCCTAGCTGAACCAATGTTGTGCATGTATTTAAGGTCTTTTGTAAGAGTTCATGTAATTCTTGTAAGACATTTTGATGTTACTTTGTGTTACTGTATAACTCATTATGTAATTTGACATTTCATTTCTAAGTCCATTATCTAACATTGGTCCATATTGATAGATTGAAACTCATAACTAATACTAATATTACCAAAAAATGAAATCACCAAGTTTCGGGGAGCGTAAACAAACAGTTTGGGGTAATACGTACCCAATCGCATACGAATCCTGTACAATACTATTTTGTACCTGAAAGTGTGTTCCCCAAGTCATTATATGCGTGTACATTGATATTCGATCGGTTCCGTGCCAAAAAAATGCGTGCAAAATAGAATGGGGTGTCAAAACCAGTTATTTAGTCGAGCAACCTGTACTGGTTTAGTCGACTACACAGTTTAGTCGACTAAACCAGTACAGGTTGCTCGACTAAATAACTGGTTTTGACACCCCATTCTGTTTTGCACGTATTTTTTTGGCACGGAACCGATCGAATATCAATGTACACGCATATAATGACTTGGGGAACACACTTTCAGGTACAAAATAGTATTGTACAGGTTATAAACCACGAATGTACATGTACTGCATAAATGCTCCAAGTTAGGGTATCCGAAACTTGTGTTCTTCTTTTAACTCTGTTAAGGTCACCTGTTCTGAATTTCATTGGACATTTTAGACCCGTTGGACTGTGATTAGACACAAATTGAAAACAAGAAGGTAAAAGATATTTGTTCCTTCATTTGGTAAACAAGAAAACAACAATAATTACGTAAACGGTTCACAACATGATGGGAACATCAAATAGTTCATTTCATAACCATAATATTACATAAACTACAAATGTCAAATAGGAAGACCGAAGTCAATTACATAACAACATACACTACAAACGTAAAATAGAAACATAAACCCTAAATCTAATCCTCATCCTCCTCGGACGCCGTCTCCTCGTCATCCTCATCTGACACATCAGCCCCCTGCCCTGCAACATCCTCAATTTGTTGTCCTCGTCCAAGCTCTAGACGAGCAAGCCTATCTTCAACACCCTTGAACCGTCCCTGTATATGTCTAAATCTTTCATTTCCTTTCTGCACGTGACTCTTCCTCCATTTTTTGTGTTTCAGCGCCATTTTTCCTATTTTCTTCAGCGTGGCGTTTATGCCCTTCAAAACATCACGTAATGAAAACCCACCCTCAGGCTCAGCTATCTCCTGCTGGTTACCCTCATCATCATCGTCATCATCATCCTCCACCTCGGGCTCAACCATGTCTACAACTGGAGCAACATCAGGAACCTCAACATCAGCCGCACCTGTGAACTGCCACACTCCTGTTTGGGGGTTCTTTGTCATCTTGCACTGCTCCAGAAGACGTTTTCCAAACTTATGATTATACCCTGTGGTCTTCTTCAAGGTCACATTACCCATGGGAACATCAAAATGCTCCAATATCCTCTGAACAAGACAAGCAAATGGAAGTGCACCATTGTGTTTGGCCTTATACATCATCCAACAGATGTAGTGCCTCCAGTTCACCGAAGTACCATGTCGGATAGCCCACATGATGGGAATGTCATGCTCCAACACCCTGGAATGATTGAACGCTCGTGGAAACAGAATGTGGGTGATGACATAGTGTAGTATGCGGGACTCCACAGTAAGCAACCCCACCGTATAGGCAATGTGTTGCCCACGAACTCTCCTTTGCTCCTGCACGACATCACCGCGTGTATATCCTGGAAGTATGGTCCCGCTGTCTGCGTCATATTCCACAGTCTGCACAGAATCAAAGTCATACCCCAGTAACTCTAACCATACCGGAGCCGTCATGATGATGTCCACCCCGCAGACCCTAGACCTCAGCTCACCCTGATGGTAGCTGAGGTTATGGTAGAAGGCCCGTACATGCAGCTCAGAATATGAACACGACAGTTCAGCCAAGGTCATAAGATGTGATTCCTTCAACCACCTCACAATGTTAAAACCTTCTTGTTCAAAAAAGGCTGTATCAAGTGATTTGGCCCCACAAATCGGTCGATTAACAAAGTCACGGACAAAAGATTCATGAACCACCGGGTCATTCTCGAACAAGTATCCGAATGGGAGGTCGACAGCAGCGGGGTCTTCCTCTTGTGGCCTTGACGAAGACGGACGGTCTTGTCGTAGCTTCTGTTGTCTCTCATTTCCAGTGCTAGACGATCTTCTACGGCCAGCCATGGTAACAACTGTACCTACAATGCAAGTGGAAACAAAAATCAATGAACAATAACAATATCAAAAAATTTAAAATTCAATATAAAAAACAAAACCTAATCCTAAAATAAAACAGAAATCAGAAACCCTAACCCTAACCCTAAAACAGAAACATAAACCCTAACCCTAACCCTAAAACAGAACACAAAACCCCATTCCTTGCCCTAACACTACAACCCAAACAAAACAGCAACATAAACCCTAACCCTAACCCTAACCCTAACCCTAACATAACCCTAACCCTAAGCCTAAGGCACCACATCAACCCTAACCCTCACCCTCACAACAAACTTAGCACCCTACCCCTAACCTAAATCCACAAAACCGCAAACAGAAATCAAATGCATGGAGAAAAAAAAAAAAAAAACTAAACTTAAAACCAAATGCAAGTCAGAATACGTTACCTAAATGTCGGTTTCGCAAGTGTGAACCAAGGAAGCTTCAATCGCACCTTCAAGGGTTGAGATTCGGACTTGGTTGGAGAGAGGGGACGGAATGAAGCGATTTAGTCGATTAGGGTTTGAAAATAACCCCCTTTGCGAAATGGGGGGGGGGGGGTTTAAAAAACCTGATCTGCGACATTTAGTCGACTAAATAATGTTCTTAGTCGACTAAAAGTGCAAACAATTTAGTCGATTAAGGTGAGTTTTTAGTCGACTAAAATTCGCGTTTCATAATTTCTGAGTTTAGCCCATTTAGTCGATTAAAAGTGCAACTTAATCGACTAAATGGGGGCAGGATGGTGGATAGTTCTGGGGGAGGGGCAAATTGGTTATTAATTATTTAATTAGGAGCAAAAGGGTCAAAAAGCCATTTTGGCCTCTCATATATTATGTTTGAAGAGAGAAACAAATGTTTAAATTTTAGCCCCCACAAAAAAAAATTTCTGGGTCCGCCACTGTCTACGGCACAATAAAATTGAAATCCTTTTTTAATTGGCTTTTGTGTTTCTTTCTTCTTTTTTCCTGACGTGTTTGTTGGCTTTTAGTTAGTTCATCGAAGAAAGTGCGCATTGCCTAAGGGGCTGTTTGGTTCTAGGACTCTTAACAGAATCATAGATAAATGAGGAGTGGGAAAGTAAGAAAGCTTCGTTTGGTGTGTTGGGTTTGCTGAGTTATGTAGCTAATTGTGATATCTATGATTCTCATTTATCTATGATTCTATGCTGAACTTGCCGGCCAAAGTTGCCGTTTTGAGGGGTGGTATTGTGGAACCCCTCCACATTTGCTCACTTACTGTACTAAGATAAAGACCAGCGTACCCCTCAGTGCAGCAACTTCTTCTACTCCTTCTGCTTCGCCATTACTTGCAGCCAGAACCTGTAAAATTGGGGTTTAAAAAAAGGCCAAACCATTTAGTCATTTACAAAGTTTAAGCTTTGAACTAGTACACTATATCTTGAAGATGGAGTTAATATACCATGTTGTATCTTTGGTTGGAAAGTGATACGACTTGCATTAATGAAGAAGCGGAAACACACATTGCATTAATGAAGAACACAGCTCTGAAATGGTCGTTGCCAATACAAACTTCCTTTTGTACAAAAGTGATATGGACGTTACGAGTAAAGACCAGCGTCTTCCCTGTTACTTCAAAAATTTATAAAGTGAGGGTTAATTTTGTAATACCCATGCATTTTCCCATCTATATGTTACTTACAGCCAAACATAGACTTTACAAAAGTTATTTAATTTTTCCTGTAAATTTTTTTCCAATCAAACTACTTTTTTTTTACATTTTCTTACCAATCTCATTTCCCACCCATTTCCCTATACATAACATTTTCCTGTCATTCATAATATTTTTCCTCAATCAAACGCCCCCTATCAGATTCGTTGCTATTTTCGGCTTTGCCAGCGTTATATTGGTTACTCGTTTGGTCTACGCATGTCGATGTCCGTTTTGTCTATTATGGTTCATTTTTTTTTAAATAAAATAATATAAAATTTAAAAAATCAAAATAATACAGTAAAATGTATGTGTGAAAGATGCGCGCCTAGCCAGTGTTATTTTATTACGATTTAACTGGGGTTATGGCTAATATTCATTCAAGAAGCAGATAATTTGCTACGTTGACCAATTTTGTATGAGAGGATGTGACTGCTTTAGCCGTAATAAAATAACCGTGGCAATGTTATTTGACAAAAACTGATTCAATCAATGTGTGAATGTACATCAATCTCATACGCAACTTAAACTTAAATGCGTACTTTCCCGATATCAGTTTTACTGCGTTATTTTAGTAATTCTTTTAAATTTTAAATTATTTTGATTTTTTTTTTTAAAATGGCATTCTAATGATTAAAAAGCCATGTCCATGAGTTTGTTAATTACATACTGAATTAATCGAGTATTTCATGGCACCCTTTAGTTTCTTAGCTCTTTTATTAGAGACTATCATCCATGAATTAGTCTTTCTTTTATCTAAGCATTTCACAGTACTCCTTAGCCACTTAGCTCTTTCATTGGAGACGAAAAAAATAAAAAAATATAAAATTTGCTCCGTATGCTCGTTCAAATCACTTCTAAAAGCCTGGAAGACCCCACTCTCTTCTAAGTTCTGTTTGATTGCGTAAAAGTATGAAAAAGTAATAATCATTATTTTTAACAAATAAAAAATAAAGTATTGTATTTACTATTTTCTCATTTTTATTACATTAACCACTAACCAACCATCTCATTTGTTATTTTTCAATTACTTCAAGTCATATGTTGCCTATTTGCGGTTTGTATCCGGGAAATGTTCGTGTCACGCCACATCGGTCAAATACGACTAATTGTTAATCATTAATCGCACACAATAATCAGGATCTACAAGCCATATCTAAATTCAATTGCATATTGAGAATTTAAGTGTGAATGGTAAAGTTGTGTGAATGGTAAAGTTCTGAATTCAAAAGGAATGAACTAAGTAAGAAATATACAATTGTGAGGACCCATAAATCTAATAGCTAATGCTTTAAGATTTCGCATTGAGATATAATATTAAATTTACTTATAGTTGCCGCTTAACCCATTTATTCATAAATGATAATTTCTCTATTTTCCACGTCAAGAAAGAATTGATATGCAACAAACACCAAAAGCGTTGACGAACACGTTTAACTATTTATGTGGCTAATAACCCTTGTTATCCAAGGATAACGACACAATTATTTGGGGCGAGCTCTATCATTTAACTAATAGCTCGTTGTGTGGGTCTCTTACTAGGACATGCTATGCCAAAGGTGAAAGAAACTTCATCCCTTTCTTTTCTTTTTTTTTCTCCCATGTGGTCATGTGGGGGCAAACAAATGAGCTCCTATCAACCTGTTCCTACCTAAGATATAAGCTTAGTGTTACTTCATCATCGAGAAACAAAAGAAGGCTTTCATCTCCAAATTTTACACAAACATAACTCACTTCTTTTTGGATGTGAAGCAATGTCAAACCAATTACCTAACAAGTATGAGCTCATGGAAAAGATTCCGCTAGAGTGAAAATTATGATTCCATAATCATTTACGAGCGTGTGAGCCCCACTAAGGTGTGAGGTTACATGACTCTTCATGTGTAAAGGTCATGTATATGTGAGAGTGAAGAATAATCAGATGTGGGAAGGACCATTTGTCCTTAGGTGAGTGAGTGACCCAACCTTGCCGAATGGTCAAAGTAAATGCTCGAACAAGATCATTCAACTGGTCCAAAATTGTCAATTATTTTAATATTTAAATGACAAAAGTTATTAAATAAAAATTTTAAATATATATTTTGTCGATAGAAACTTTATTAATTAATAGACAAATTTGATCGAACAAAATAAATAACTTACGTGATCATTTATATTTTTTCAAAGATGATATAACCAACACTATATCTAAGATTTGGAACTAATTTAATTTTTCATATCACTTGAAAGTCACTTGCCACCCCAGTTTTAGCAGGATGCCTTATTCACAGACACATCTATTTGAAATTTAGAATTCATAGTCAAATATTCAGCATTACATGAAGCGTGTGTGGAAAAAGAAACACAACATAAATGATAACCATAGATAACAATCAACACAGGCACTTATTGTGCATCCAGAAATGACAAAAGACAAAAAAAAGGAAAAACACAATCACTTATTTGAGATTAAAGTGGAGACTGAGTGTAACATAGCTAGCTTAATTACCAGTACACGTGCAGCTCGATGAATTGAGCCTGAAAGAAAGGCGTAGCCTTCCCTTTGCCTTTATGACTTGCCTTTTCCTGCATCTCTCTTCAAATCAGGGGAAGAAGAGAAGAGTAGCATAGTTTGCCAAAACTGGACTTAGTTATATCATCATCTTCATTTTCTTCTTTCTCCATATCAAAGGTTTGTTACTTGACTTAAGCTTATAGATTACACTCCGGTGGAAGTGAAATGGGTGGGTTAACTACTATGATTCAAGCATATAAATCCTCTCCAAAGTAAAAGATTCTTGCAGGGAACACCTTCGATTATGGGGGGACAGATCAGCAAAGATAAGAAAAATTCACATTTCAATTTTCAAATGGTCCCCTCCCCACAAATTGTAATTTATTATGGACATATGCTTATCCCGATCAGCAGTAAGAATATTATTATTCTTCTGCTTTAGATAAATTAGTAATGAACAATATTCTAAAGGAGAGAGCGCCTCGACCCTCCATGTGGAAAAGAGCAACGTGAAACGGATAAAGGAATAAGGGTGAGAAAGAAATGTGGGGGTCTTGATTAAAGAAGTCAATAAATGATATAATAATGAAAAGGTAGTCTTATAGCAACAAAGAACGACAGCTGTAAAGATTAAACTAGGAGGTAGTGAAGCACTTGCATTAATATTTTTTTTTAAGAAAATTAAATTTAAAAATATTTATTCTAAAAGATTTCCCTATACACTTACCCCAATTCTCCTCCGACTAGGATTAGAGGTAGCAAAATATATCGACGAATCGAATTCGTGTCTTGTCAAAGTTTGACCTACAGGTCAAATTATTCATCCCAATCATTAAAAAACAAAAATATAAACAAGAAAAGAATATAACTAAACTTCTCTGATTGACAAGCTTTGAATTTAAGTCAGCTCCAAATATTGCTAATTATTTCTGAATTATATGAACTTAGTTCATAAAATTATAACTGCAAATGGGCAGATGTGTTATTAATTGTAAGTGTGCTGATTGTTATTTTTTTTGGGCCAATGACTACTAAACCGTGTAGTTTTGTTTAGTGAGAATGCTGATGCTTGAAAACCATTTAGCTCATGACACCTCATACTAGAGCTGCTGGTACTGCACCCCCAAACCAAACACTGAGCTTACATTTCACTTAGACAAGATATAATATTGCACTCTTTCTCACTCTTTCTCTTTTTTCTTGTTCATTTCTTTTCAAATTTTAAATCTTTAAGCTGTTCTCTTATTTGGGATTTTTGCTAAATATTTTTTCTTTGTATCTGTGAATGCCATGGACAAATCTATGCAGTTTTTTCATCTGGATCTTTTTAAAAGAGGTTTTTTTTTTTTTTGAATGTTTGAAGTTTTAATTTTTGTTAGACACAATCTCCATAGAGGAACCAAAGAAGGGGTTATCTACTTGTGGGACTTCAGAGTCCACACCATTGTAACCCATGTACATGAGAAGTTGACAATTTTTTTATGTCCGAACTTGCGGTCATAGGCGCCTAAGTAGGTCCGCCGTTGTCGGGACATGACTTGCCGCAGGTCGTTGGTTATTCGAGTAGACATACAAAAATTGAAAACTTAATTTTTTCTATAAAAATTAAAAATAAAAAGAAAAACTGACCCATGACCCACAACGAGTTATTTCAAAATCACCAAAATTTCAAAAAAAATTTAACTTAATAAAAAATTTTGTCAGTTGACACATGGGTCAACTTGTGACATCACACGACACTAATTCGTGTTATTTATCTAAATCCATACACGAGCCATTTAATTTGTAAAGATGAGGTTAATTTTTTCTTTTATTACTTTGTGTGCTCTCTTGTTATTTTGTGGTTCGGTTGTGAAATATGATCAATTCCCTTTTCATGCATGGTTATGAATGCTATGGAAGGGCCTACTCCAATTTCTGCCCTTATACACGCCTCTACTATGATCGCAGAAGGAATTTTTCTTGTAGCACAACTTCTTCCTCTCTTTATAGGTATCCCATTTGTAATGAAGATAATATATTTCATCGGTATAATAATGCTAGTCTTAGGAGATACTTTAGCTCTTGCTCAAAAGGATATTAAATTTGGATTATTCTACAATATATATCTCAATTGGGTTGTATGATGTTGGCTCTAGGTATGGGTTGTTATCGAGTCGCTTTATTTCATTTGATTATATATGCTTATTCAAAAGCATTGTTATTTTTATAATTTGGATTCATTATTCATTAAATGAAAGCTATTATTGGATATTCTCCGGATAAAAGTCAAAATATGATTTTTATGAGCGATTTAACAAAGCATACACCAATTACAAAAAGTGCTTTTTTCAATTGGTACACTTTCTTTTTGTGGTATTCCACCTTTCGTGATAATAGCTTGTTCTACAGTAGGATTAGCCACATTTCATATGTTTTGGATCTATTTACTTGTTTTTTAAGGATATTTAAACGTTTATTTTCAAAATTTTAATGAAAAAAAAACAATTCATTCTTTTTTTTTTTTTTTGATAAAGAAGAAGAAAAACGAAAAAGGAAATTCATTTATTAGCATTTTCAACAACGAATAATGATGAAAAGATTTTTTTTTTTGAAATAAGACACATTGACACCAAATTTATCAAAATGTCCCAAGCATAACACATCTTTTTATGGATATTTTTGATAAAAATTTGGATTAAATAGAGATACTGTACTATTTACTTTGTTCATTGGGATCGTAATAATTTCTTTCAATTAAGAAGGAATTAACAATTTGGATTTATTATCCCAAATTGTTAATTCCTTATATATATATATATATATATATATATATATATATATATATATATATATATAACTTCCTTCTATATATCTTTTACATCAAAATTCAAACCATTCTTTTGATTGGTATACATTTCTCAAAAATGCAACTTTTTAATTGTATAGCTCTTTTAGGAATATTTTATAAACTTTTTTTTTTTTTTGGTAAGCATAGCCTCTTTATTCTACTTTAAAAAATTTAAACTTATTGATTTTTTTTAAAAAAAATCATTGTACAAAAATTTGTCTCAAATAAATTGAAAAATGTAATATATGATTGGTCATATAATATCAATTATGTAGATACTTTTTATGTAAGATTTTTATTATGGGTCAAATAATTAGATTAACTAATTTTTTTTTTTGATAGATGCGTTAAATAATTTGTAAGCATAACCAGTGAAAACTAAAGAAACACAGTTGACAAAATGGACTACAAAGCAGGTGTAATTTATCCTGTTTGAACCATGAATAAATTTAAGTCACATGGATTGGGCAGGACACTCATGCATTTACTATCTATCCTATGCTTGAAATTTGTTGTATCTATACAAACATCAAACCCAAATATTCTCTTGTCAGCACCAACAGACCACACAATATGCTTTTGCTGCATACCAGCAACTCCCATTGCAATGCTTTTGACACCCATTTGTTCTCACCATCCTGCTCACTCCAAATTATTACAGCACGATCACTTCCACCAGTTACAAAACATGTATTTTCCCAGGGCATAAAAGCAATGTCATTGATAATACCCCTAACATGACGCTTATACTCTCAAAATTTCACAAGTTCTCACTGACAGTCACATATAAATTTTGCACTGTCAAGACCAATCAACAATAAAAGAAACCCAAATACAACGAGGTTTAGATTTTTAGAAAAGTCCATTTAAAAATTAGGACATAGGCCCTCTTAAAAAGCCTAATCTAAAAGGCTGAAGCCTAACCTTTTAAATTTTTTTATATTTATGATATATATTATTCGCTTAAAGACATATTCTGATATCATGATTTGTAACACTAATTTTTAAAGTAACAGGATTGATGTTATTTTAACAAATAATAAATATTTATTTAAAATTTTAAATATAACATAAAATTAAATATTTAAAATTTTAAATATAATATAAAATTAAATTAGTATAGAAAGTGCAAATTATATGTATATATACATATATGAAATTTTCACGTAATCTATATGAATATTTTCATGAGATCTTTATGAACATTTTCATGTAATCTTTATGAATATTTTTATAAGATTTTTTTGAATATTTTCATGTGATCTATATGAACATTATTTCATGTGTAAGTTAATGAAAATATTATTTTATTTTATCTTTGTAAATAAGAAATTTTATTTTTTATATTTCAGTTTGGTTTGAGCCTATTAACTTTAGTTTGCAACTTGATAGGCCTTACAGGTCGTGCTAGGATTTTTAGTTTTTTTTATTTTTTATAATAAGTCAGATTAGACCTATAAATCAAGCCTTTAATAAGCTAATAGACCAGTATAGACTTTAAATATTTTATATAGGTTTAGGCTATCAAAGCCAAAGCTTGGCCTAGCCTGACTTATTTACACCACTGCTCCTGATCTACAAAATTAAAGACGAAAAAAAGAAAATATTAATTAGATAATATGGGTGGGTTTACAGTCAAATATAATATATTTTGAAGTTCAGTTATAATGTTTACCACTCCAAATTATCATGTAAATTTAAGAAGAAATTATCAGTGGTAGAGGAAAGAGCCATCATATAGTCAAATTTACAACTTGAAATGGGAAGAAAGGAAGAAACATATGAGATAACAAAGAAGAATAAAACTTGATAAATATTTTGAAGCTCAAAATCATGAAGTTTCCTACTCCAAAACTTTATGTTCAGGGAGTGGAAGACAGATAAAGATAATAGATTTCCAGAAGAAGTGGAAGGAGCAACCATAGGGAGTTCAGACAGATTTATGCTTGTGCAAAAACCTGATAAGTATTAGGCAAACTCTCCTGTCCATATATTATATTTGGTTCAAGTTTATTTATTTTCAACATAGTTACAGAAAATAAGAATAAAAACTCTCCAAAGTGCCACTAGAAAGATAAATTAGGGCATACCCCATTGACTGAACTTGCCATAATTTGTCAATTTGACCTGCCCATCCTTTGCACTACTAGAATTACCACAAAGTAGCAAGAATCAGTCAAGAAAGAATATACCATTGGAGGAACAATACCTAAACCTGTGAATGCTCCTGAATCATTTCGATTGCTCGTTCGAGAACTACGATCCTTGCCTCTGGACCTGAATAATTTCCTTGTGTATGAAATTTTTTTCGAATTCATAGGAAGGAAGCTTAATTTGAACTAAATCAGCGTTCGTATTCTATGATTGATGCCTATAAATATCCACAACTCCGAATTGGATCAGTTTCTCCCCAACAAATAAGAGCTTAGGCAAAAAAAGAAGGGATATTGTCTAAGTTGAGTTATGAGCTTTGACACGATGGCTCTAGAATCCAGGCGCACACATATAAAGAAGGTGCCAGGTTACGCTCCCGTAGCCTGTCTGTTTGTCACTCCAAAGTTGTCGAGGAGTGTCTTTGGTACTCTTCATTCTTTGATCGGCTTTGGTCGAGCTACCGCGAGATTTCTGGAATGGCCACTGCCTACATAACTTGTCTCCCTCTTTTCAAGGAAGTCAATCTCAGACCTTATGTAGTTCTCGGTCCTTTTTGATACAGTTCCTGTTAGGTGCGTGGCTCTTCACTCCATCCCTGAAGTATTCTGTGAGCCCAATCTGTTTCACCTTCTATCCTACCCCCGTTCCCACCTCTTTATTTTTTTAACTCGATTTAGAAAGAGCCTTGAAGAAGAGATGGCACTTATAAGAACTTCATAGGGTTGGCTACGGTGGGAACCAAATTCTACTTCTTTCACATATGATTTGTATTTTATTAAAGAAAGAAGTTTCCCATTAGGGTAGAACAAAAACCCTCGAATCTCATTTCGTTTGTTCCTTTGCGAAAGCTCATCCCGGGAATACCCGTCGGAGAACAGAGCTTTCTCAATGGCCCTCTCTTTTTTTTCTCTTCTAACAACCCTTGAAAATGAAACCCCGCTCGTTCATCTAGTTCGGCACGACGAGTCTTGTCATCCAACAAGGGATGGTCAACCTTAAGGGCAACCGACTGCTCTGGTCTGGAATTATTGTTTTCTTGGCGTGCTGCTTGTGTGGGCTCGGACTGTGGGGGGCGTGAAAAGCTTTCACCGCTGGGCATCCAATCCATGAACGAAACAAAGAAGGGGATCAAATAAAGTAAAGATCCAACAAAGTCTATAGAGGTGAGCATGCTCTTAAGTCGTGCAAGAGCAAGACTGATGATGAAAACTTTAATAATCCATTAAAAAAGGCGTAGTAAATCCCTTTATTGTTCATGCATTTTCATTCCATTCATTTGACCTCGAGGTCAGGGAGAATGCCACATAATGGAAATGATTTGAACTCATGTCTAATAATTTTATCATAATATGGAAATTGCTTTTTCTTTTAAGAATTTCTCTGGTTCTATCTTTCTTTCGCTAGTTAGTCCACCTTTTAGTGATTGTAGTAATTTTGGTTTTATAGTACTTAGAATGGCTTTCTCATATTGAGCAATTTTGTCTAATGGCATTTGATCACAGAATCCATTGACAGCTACATAAATGACTAGAATTTGTTTTTCAATTGGAAGTGGTGCATATTGTGGTTGTTTCAGTACATCTGTAAGCCTTGCACCTCTATTGAGTAATGCCTGAGTCGCAGCATCAAGGTCTGAGCCAAATTGAGAAAAGGCGACCACTTCGTGATATTGTGCCAATTCAAGTTTTAAACTCCCGCAGACTTGTTTCATAGCATTCAATTGAGCGGCAGGCCCGATGCGACTGACAGATAAGCCGACGTTAATAGTAGGTCTAATTCTGCGAGAAAAGAGCTCTGTTTCCAAACATATTTGTCCATCAGTAATGGTGATCACATTGGTTGGAATATAGGCTGATATGTCTCCTGCTTGTGTTTCAATGAAGGATAATGAGGTCAAGCTACCTGCACATGTCTGGTTCGATCGTTTAGCGGAATGTAAATAGAAAACATCGCCTGGGAAAGCCTCACGGCCTGGTGGTCGGCGTAACAAAAATGACATTTGCCGATATGCCACAACATGTTTACTAAGATCATTATAGATTATTAATGTGTGCATTCCATTATCGTAGAAATATTCCCCCATGGCACACCCAGAATATGGGGCCAGAAATTGCAGAGGTGCAGGATCCGAAGTGGTGGCTGCTACAAGAATGGAATATTCTAAAGTATTCGCTTCTGAAAGAATTTGAACTAATTATGCCACATTTAAGCGTTTCTGTCCAATCGTTACATAGACATAATACAATATCTCACTTGCAGAGGTGGCCCTTAAGTTCATTTGCTTTTGGTTTAATATGGTATCGATAGCAATAATTGTTTTTCCAGTTTGTCGGTCCCTGATTATAAGTTCTTGTTGACCACGACCTATAGGAACCAGGCTATCTACTGTTTTTAACCCTGTTTGCATAGGCTCGTGCACATATTTACGTTCTATAATCCCAGGGGCTTTCACTTTGACACGTCTTCGCTTGTGATGGCTTAGAGCCATTCTTCCATCAATAGGTCCCAACGTGTCAACCACATGCCCTAGCACAGCCTTTCCCGCAGGAACATCCATAATAGATCTAGTGTGTTTGACAAGATCTCCTTCTTTTCTAGTGGTATCACTACCAAAGACAACAATTCTGACATTCTCATTCTCAAGATTCAACGGTATTCTTTTCACACCGCTGGCAAATCAACCATTTCACTAGCTTGAATCTCGTTCAATCCATAAACACATGCAATCCCATCTCCAACTGAGACCACTCGACCGATCTCATCCATTTGAAAATTTGTGTAAAAGTTGATAATTCTACTTTCTAATAGAGTTGTTAGTTCCGTAGCTTTTAAAGAGAATTCCATCATTTTCATTCCATTCATTTGACCTCGAGGTCAGGGAGAATGCCGCAGAATGGAAATGATTTGAACTAAAGCAGAATATAATCTAGAGCGTGGGAAAAGTGGGGACTTTGCGTGCCCTAATTGACGAGGTCTAAATAGATTTGGTTTAGCCATTGAATCTACCGTCGATAAAAAAAAGACGCTTGGCTACCTCTTGGAGATTGACTCTTGTTGGTAAGTTCACATCTCCTATAGTATCCCTGTATACTCTAAAAAGAATTTCTAGTTGGTTCACCATTATTTCTTTTACTACATCTAGCGCTAAATTTGTTATTTTGGTTTCCATATTGAGACTATTCCCAAGGAAAGAAGAAGAGCATGTTTAGGAGCAACCCCTGAGTGAAGAGCAAGCAAACTCCGCCCCTATCTGCCGGTTATAGGTCACGAACTATAAGACCAACCAAGGAAAGCAACCTCTCCTTAAATCGCTTTACCAGACATTTATGTTACATAAGGGAGAAATTCAAGTTGAAGATGACAAAAATTGACACAATTACACCGTCATTGTAAGAACTCGCACCGTTAATTAAAGTATTTAATTAATTAATTATGCAAAATTAGGAAATGATTCCATAATTGACTCTAATAATTATTATGAGGTTTTAATAATCATAGTAAGTGAGTAATAATACTGAAAGTCACTTTTCGGAAGAAAAGTGCAGATACCGGTTCTGCTAGTCGGTATAAATGCGTGCCGAAAAAGTATCCCGGAAAATTATAATAAATGCATGAAAATTACTAGAATAATATGTAGGACTTGTAAAGCGAGTTTCAAGTCCAGATAATGAGAACTGGTACTAGAAACCGGTACTGGCTTGGAAAAGCGCGTACCGGAAAAGTGCTCAGAAAATTATAAGAAAAATATGATAATTCTTAGAAAAATGTCTAGTTTCAGAATCCAAAATTTGGGATTAAAATGCTAAGCGTAGAAATTAAAGATAATACTGTGTGTTTAATTGGCTTGGGCTATAAATACTCATTTTTAAGGGCACATAGCCCTAGAAAACAGAATTTCCAGCGTGAGTTGTTGGTGGAGGCTGACCAGAATAGTGCTCCATTGCTCTTCCCTTCATTTCTTGGCCAAGTTATCACCTTTGATGCTTGTTCCTTCTTTCTAAACACTTGGAGAAGGTGAGAGCTAGCTTTGGGACTGCTTTGGGACTGCTTTGTTGGTCTCTTTCTGAGTGTTGGTGGTTGTGTTGAGCTTGTGAGGGGGCTGAGTTAGTAGGTTGGAGTGTAGAGGTTTTGTTCTTGGTTGTTGAAGCTCCAAGTGGTCATCTTTGGGAAGAAAGGAACCACCTTGTTGTGCATTTTCGTGCACTCCTCCAATTCAGAGTTTGGGAGCTGGTTGTGAGCTCCAAGAGCACCTCCAACCTCTGTTTTGAGCTTTGGTGAGTTGTACCTACCTTGAGCTTGTGTTTTAATGGATTAAAGGTGTGATCTTTGCATGTTTAAAGGATTAATCAAGTAACCAACTGGGGTGTGAACCTTAATCAGTACAAAGATGCATGCTTTAACGTAAGTAAGTGTTAAAAATGGAACCTTGGAAGGATATCTTCACGAAATGCATTTTCTGCATTCTGTCGTGAAATATCCGGATATGTGCCCGATGAATATCTGGATATGTGATATCCAGATATGGGTTTTGAGTATCCGGATAATAGATATCCGGATATGGGATTCTAGATATCCGGATATTGCATATCCGGATATGTCCAGTGAGATATCCGGATATTGCATATCCGGATATGGTCCCGAGGAATATCCGGATATTCTGGGATTTTGTAGAACAGTAGCTGTGCTGTGTGTACAGTAGGCTATTGGGTGTTTGTGGACCCTAGATTGATGAAGTTGAACTTCTGTAATTAATGAACTAAGTCAGAATCGTTGTGATTAAGGACTTATGGCTTGGTATGGAGCCTTAAGACGTAAAACGTAAGGAGGGGCGTTGTCTTTAAGTTATATGCTTGTGTTGCATTATTATTGATATAGTATTGGTCCATAACAGATTGTGAATCTGCTGTGTTTGGACTTTGAGCTGTGGACTCTTGGCTTTTGGAGTTAGCTTGCAAGGTAAGCTTTCGTGTCCTCGGTTTAGCCATGTTGTGGTTCCACCATGTCCCATGGGGGTATGGTTTATGCATGCTGTGTGCATGCTTTTGGATATTTGATATGTTGATTGAACTTTACATGTAATGGCTTTTAATATGCATGTGTTATTTCATCTTGACGGGAAGCCTGAGTATGTAGCGCCATACAAGACGGTGTACCGGGGTGAATGCAAGTGGTACTTGCACGGTGTGTAGGTGATAGACGTATACCTGCACTGTCTCTGGCCAGTAGATTAGTATTGACACACATGGCATGATTATCTGCTGCATTGCATTGTTTTAGAAATGATAAATGATAAACTGTTTTTGAACTTATATTGCACATGTAAGTGAGCTTGGGGTGGAAGATCCTTGAGGACTCACTGACTTACTGAGATTTCTAGATTAGAGATCTTAACCCACGTTTGGGGAATGCTTATTTCAGGATCAGGTAGTATGGGTACTGATGCCTCAGGCGGCAGGAGACCAGAGCTTAGCTGATTATGTTGTTTCTGCTTATTTGTTAGCATGACTGGATATTGATGCTAATTATGTTTTATGCCTTTTATAATTATGTTGTTGTTGAGATTGATGTTGGGCATGTTGCCTTATTTGTGTGAGCATGGGGATTGTCCATGACACTTTCTGCTAGTACTTGTAGTTTGGAGTTGTATAAACTGTTAGATGGTCCGATCTATGATGTTGTAGTTCCATGACTAGAGCCACACTTATATTATCTAAGTTATAAGGTATTTCAGTTAGCTGTTTTATTGCAATTACATACAGACGATGTTTTATTAATTGATTATTAAGCAAGTTGGTATTGTTAATGGCATCATAATTGAAAAGAAAAAGTAATTCCGCATTTTAATTAAGCGCAACTTAATACGATATTATGATAACATTACCAGATATATACGGGGTGTTACATTTATGGTATCAGAGCAATGGTTCGAGGGAAAAGCCTGTATGTATTGCAATTGCTAGGTTGTTTGGTTGTGTCTGTCTTTGTGTTTACTCCGTCGAATTTTATTATGATGATGTATATGTGATCATATTGCGTGGGCCTGATCAACTCATAATTTGTGTAACTTGTGCAGAGTCATGGTAAGGTCCGGGAGAACACGAGAGACTTCTGAGGATCAATTCGATCCTATCCTGATTGCATTGGCTGAGATGCAGGCGGCTAGGTTAGCCGATCAGGAGGCCGCTAGAGTGGCCAACGCGGCAATGATGGAAGCTGTTCGCGAGGCGAACCGGATAGCCGCAGCTGAGGTTCGTGAAGCGAACCGGAGGACCACTGAGGAAGTCCTCGAGGCGAACAGGATGGCGAACATGACGATGATGAGAGTCATGTTGGAGGAGATGAGAGCTGGTCCTGCTATTGGCCAGGCTCCACCACCACCGCCACCGCCTCCACCTAGTGTTCAGGAGGAGAGCCATAGTCACATCGACAGTGCTACTCATGCCGCTGAGACGGGGGAGCCCCTTGTGAGGATTGCTGAGGATCGTGATGTGATCGATCGCCGGCTGAATGCTTTCAGGAAGCATAAGCCACCTGTGTTTGAGGGGTCTTTGGATCCTATTGCTGCTGCGAGATGGCTAGAGTCGCTGGACAAGATCTTTCGGGTTATGCAGTGTACAAACCCACAGAAGCTGATGTTCTCGACCTACATGCTGAAGGGCGATGCCCATGAGTGGTGGACGCACACCTCTCGTGCTTTTGAGAGGCAGGGCCGTGTCATGACGTGGCCATTCTTTGAGGAGTGCTTTCTGGGCTGATACTTTCCCTATGATGCGCAGGAGAGGAAGCAGGGAGAGTTTGATCGTTTGGTACAGGGCTCGATGTCTGTTGATGAGTACCTGGCTAAGTTTAATGAGCTAGTGAAGTTTTCACACTTCCGGATGGTTCCTCCTACTCTGTTATTTCTGGCAGCTAAGTTCCGCAGGGGACTTAGTGAGGTGATTGCTGAGCATCTTGCTGGTGCTGCTTCGAGGGACTTTGGTACACTGGTTCAGCAGTGTAAGGACATCGAGGATGTTTGTGTGGCAAGCAAGGCCAAGAGGGCCAAGGTTGAGGAGAGCAAGGGAACAGGTGGTTCCACTCCTGCTCCTACTTCTTGGAAGGACAAGAGGTTTGCTGATAAGAGCAAGGGAAAGCAGTTAGCGACTAGGCAGGCGCCTGGTCAGTTCAAGAGAGCTGTTTCACATCAGGGGAGTTCTGCTAGGCCTCCTACCACTCCGAGATGTTCGGGATGTGGGAAGGAGCATGTGGGACGCTGTGCTACGGGGCAGTTGCTGTGCTTCAAGTGTGGCAAGGAGGGCCACTTCTCTAGAGATTTTTCGTCGTCGACGGCGAGAGATGCAGCTGTTTAGGCAGTTCCTTTGCAGATGGTTCCGATGGCATCTTCTTCGGCACCTGCAGTGCCACCTTCTGTTGGGAGAGTGTATACACTGGATAGGCAGCAGTCGGACCGCGCTCCGAACCTTGTCAGAGGTACTATGTCTATTGGTGATTCTTTTGTCGATGCTATCTTTGATTCTGGGGTTACTCATTCGTTTGTTGCTACCCCGATTGCTTTGGGGCTTGAGTTGCCCAGTGCTGTGCTTTCTCCACCGTTGCGGGTGACTACCGCCACCGGAGAGATTTGTGATTCTACCACTGTACATCGCGATGTAGAGTTTCAGTGGGATGGCCGTGAGTTCTCGGTAGATCTGATAGGGTTGCCGATGGCCAACCTTGAGATTATTCTTGGCATGGATTGGTTGTCTAGAAACTGTGCATTGATTGATTGTTGTGCAAAGCGCGTGGTGATGTCTCCGTGTGATTCCACAGCTAGTTCCTCGCCATACATTTCACTGCTGCAGGCCAGGAGAGCGCTGCGAGCAGGGGCATTGGGTTATGTCATGTTGGGTGGTTTGGTGAGTGGGACACAGGAGGATATCACTGGCATTCCTGTGGTGGGGGAGTTCCTCGAGGTGTTTCCTAAGGAGATTCCTGAGTTTCCGCCACAGCGGGAGATAGAGTTCTCCATTGACTTGTTGCCCGGTGTGGGGCCGATTTCTTTAGCTCCTTATCGGATGTCGCCACGGGAGTTGGCTGAGCTTAAGAAGCATATTGAGGATCTTTCGGCGAAAGATTTCATTAGACCGAGTGTGTCTCCTTGGGGAGCACCGGTTATCTTTGTGAAGAAGAAGGACGAGACAATGCGATTGTGCACCGACTACAGGCAGTTGAACAAGGTGACAATCAAGAACAAGTATCCCCTTCCTCGTATTGATGATCTGTTGGATCAGCTCAGGGGTGCTTGTGTGTATTCCAAGATTGATCTCCGGTCCGGATACCATCAGATTCGGGTGAAGCCGAAGGATGTCTCGAAGACCGCGTTTCGTTCGAGATACGGTCATTTTGAGTATTTGGTGATTCCGTTTAGACTCACAAATGCGCCGGCAGTGTTCATGGATTACATGAACAGGATTTTCCAGTCGTATCTGGATCAGTTTGTGATTGTCTTCATTGATGATATTCTGATCTACTCCAAGACTGAGGAGGAGCATGCAGAGCATCTGAGGATAGTTCTGCAAGTGCTGAAGGAGAAAAAGCTTTATGCTAAACCCTCTAAGTGTGAGTTTTGGCTCAAATCAGTCAAGTTTCTGGGGCATGTGATTTCAGCAGATGGAGTTGCAGTGGATCCCAACAAGATTGAGGCCGTGTTGGATTGGGAGAGACCCAAGACAGCTACGGAGGTGAGGAGCTTCTTAGGTTTGGCAGGTTACTATCGGAGGTTCATCAAGGGTTTTTCGACGATGGTTCTCCCTTTGACTCGCCTTACCCGAAAAGAGACTCCATTTGTGTGGACTCACGAGTGTGAGGCGTTCTTTCAGGAGTTGAAGGAGAGATTGACTTCTTCACCTGTGTTGATCCTTCCTGATCCTGAGGAGCAGTTTGAGCTTTATTGTGATGCTTCTGGACAGGGACTGGGCTGTGTGCTGATGCCGTCTGGTAGAGCTGTTGCTTTTGCTTCGAGGCAGTTGAAGCCTCATGAGGAGAACTACCCGACTCATGATTTGGAGTTGGCTGCGATTGTGTTTGCTTTCAAGATTTGGAGGCATTATCTTTTTGGTTTGAGGTTTGTGGTATTCAGTGATCACAGGAGTTTGAAGTACCTGTTCGACCAGAAGGAGTTGAACATGAGGCAGAGGAGATGGATGAAATTCATAAAGGACTACGACTTTGAGCTAAGGTATCATCCTGGCAAGGCCAATATGGTAGGCGATGCTTTGAGTCAAAAATCCAGTAGTTCATCCAGTTTGCTACTTGGTAACTTCGATGTGGTTGAGAAGTTTCGCCAATTGGCAGTGACCGCTCCGTGCGTGAGCGTACTTCTCGGGTTTGAAGCATCTGATGTTGTGAACGAGCTGCTAGAAAAGATCAAAGAGGCACAAGTTCAGAGAGAGTGTCTGGATTATGTGAAGAACCAAGACGGTGTGTCTTGGAATGATGATGGATTGCTTTTGTTCCAGCGGAGGATTGTGGTTCCTTGAGGTCCGTTGACAGAAGAGGTTATGGCAGAAGGCCATAAGGGTCAGTTTTCTATCCACCCTGGTGCTACTAAGATGTATCAAGACTTGAAGAAGAACTTCTGGTGGCCGGGCATGAAGAAAGATGTTGCCATCTTTGTGTCCAAGTGTTTGGTTTGCCAGAAAGTGAAGATTGAACACCAGAAGTCGTCTGGTAAACTTCAGCCTCTTGAGATTCCAGAGTGGAAATGGGAGAGCATTTCCATGGACTTCGTTGTGGGTTTGCCGAAGACTCAGGTTGGCTGTGACTCGATATGGGTCATTGTGGACAGACTGACGAAGTCTGCCCATTTCCTTCCAGTGAAGGTGAGCTTCACTACAGAGCAGTTGGCCAGATTGTATGTTCGCGAGATTGTGAGGCTTCACAGGGTGCCCGTGAGTATCATCAGTGATAGGGATCCGAAGTTCACATCTCGGTTCTGGGAGGCGCTGCAGGGAGCTTTTGGTACGCAGTTGAGATTGAGTACAACCTATCACCCTCGGACTGATGGACAGACTGAGCGGACTATCCAGACCTTGGAGGACATGTTGCGGGCTTGCACGTCGGAGCAGGGCTCGGCATGGGATAGGTACCTTCCATTGGTAGAGTTTTCTTATAACAACAGTTTCCATGCTAGCCTGGGCATGGCACCCTACGAGGTGCTCTACGGTAGGAGGTGTCGTACACCTACCTGCTGGTCGGAGGTTGGGGATCGTGAGTTATTTGGCTTGGATTTTGTCCAAGATACCACCCTGCAGATCCAGATGATAAGGGAAAAGCTGAAGCAGGCGCAGAATCGTCAGAAGAGCTACTACGATGTCAAGCATCGTCCACTGGAGTTCAGTGAGGGTGAGCACGTGTTTGTGAGACTTTCACCTGTCACCGGTGTTGGACGGGCACTCGGAGTGAGGAAGCTGAGCCCGCGCTTTATTGGGCCATACCAGATTCTTGGTAGAGTAGGACATGTTGCCTACCGGCTTGCCTGCTTCGGAGGTACATAGCAGATCCTTCGCACGTGGTGCAATCGGATGATGTGGAAGTTCAGGAGAACTTAAAGACTCCCGTAGGTCCACTAAAGATTCTCGATCGTGGCGAGAAGCAGCTGAGGAGCAAGATCATTCCGATGGTCAAGGTGCAGTGGACCGGAAGGACTCCTGAGGAGTGTACTTGGGAGCGTGAGGACGAGCTTCTCCGGCAGTACCCCGAGTTTTGACCAGGTATGTTTCTGATTTTGAGGTCAAAATCCTAAAAAGGTAGGGTGAATTTAAGAACCCGCACCGTTAATTAAGGTATTTAATTAATTAATTATGCAAAATTAGGAAATGATTCCATAATTGACTCTAATAATTATTATGAGGCTTTAATAATCATAGTAAGTGAGTAATAATGCTGAAAGTCGCTTTTCAGAAGAAAAGTGCAGATACCGGTTCTGCTAATCGGTATAAATGCGTGCCGAAAAAGTATCCCAGAAAATTATAATAAGTGCATGACAAT
>NW_026895616.1:0-17098 GCF_033153095.1 Gastrolobium bilobum | reverse complement strand
TCTAGTGTTAACAGAAATTCAAACATACATATTTTGTTCACTATATCGAAAAGAAGTACGTTTTATAGACATCCTCTAGCGTGAACAGAAAGCTGAGATTTAAGGAGAATGCGACACCTCAGCTAATTTTCAAAAGTTTTTTTACATTAAAACGGAAAGAATCCTCTAGTGTGAACAAAAATTCAAACATACATATTTTGTTCACTATATCGAAAAGAAGTAAGTTTTATAGACATCCTCTAGCGTGAACAGAAAGCTGAGATTAAGGAGAATGCTTCACTGCATGGAAAAGAAGTAAGTTTTCAAGACATCCTCTGGTGTGAACAGAAAGCTGAGATTTAAGGAGAATGCGACACCTCAGCTAATTTTCAAAAGTTTTTTTTACATTAAAATGGAAAGAATCATCTAGTGTGAACATAAATTCAAACATACATATTTTGTTCACTGCATGGAAAAGAAGTAAGTTTTCAAGACATTCTCTAGTGTGAACAGAAAGCTGAGATTTAAGGAGAATGCGACACCTCAGCTAATTTTCAAAAGTTTTTTTTACATTAAAACGGAAAGAATCCTCTAGTGTGAACAGAAATTCAAACATACATATTTTGTTCACTACATGGAAAAGAAGTAAGTTTTCACGACATCCTCTAGTCTGAACAGAAAGTTGAGATTTAAGGAGAATGCGACACCTCAGCTAATTTTCAAAAGTTTTTTTTACATTAAAACGGAAAGAATCCTCTAGTATGAACAGAAATTCAAGCATACATATTTTGTTCACTATATCGAAAATAAGTAAGTTTTATAGACATCCTCTAGTGTGAACAGAAAGCTGAGATTTAAGGAGAATGCGACCTAAGCTAATTTTCAAAAGTTTTTTTTACATTAAAACGGAAAGAATCCTCTAGTGTGAACAGAAATTCAAACATACATATTTTGTTCACTGCATGGAAAAGAAGTAAGTTTTCAAGACATCCTCTAGCGTGAACAGAAAGCTGAGATTTAAGGAGAATGCGACACCTAAGCTAATTTTCAAAAGTTTTTTTTACATTAAAACGGAAAGAATCCTCTAGTGTGAACAGAAATTCAAACATACATATTTTGTTCACTGCATGGAAAAGAAGTAAGTTTTCAAGACATCCTCTAGCGTGAACAGAAAGCTGACATTTAAGTAGAATGCGACACCTCAGCTAATTTTCAAAAGTTTTTTTTACATTAAAACGGAAAGAACCCTCTAGTGTGAACAGAAATTCAAACATACATATTTTGTTCACTGCATGGAAAAGAAGTAAGTTTTCAAGACATCCTCTAGTGTGAACAGAAAGCTGAGATTTAAGGAGAATGCGACACCTCAGCTAATTTTCAAAAGATTTTTTTTCATTAAAATGGAAAGAATCCTCTAGTGTGAACAGAAATTCAAACATACATATTTTGTTCACTGCATGGAAAAGAAGTAAGTTTTCAAGACATCCTCTAGTGTGAACAGAAAGCTAAGATTTAAGGAGAATGCGACACCTCAGCTAATTTTCAAAAGTTTTTTTTACATTAAAACAGAAAGAATCCTCTAGTGTGAACATAAATTCAAACATACATATTTTGTTCACTGCATGGAAAAGAAGTAAGTTTTCAAGACATCCTCTAGCGTGAACAGAAAGCTGAGATTTAAGGAGAATGCGACACCTAAGCTAATTTTCAAAAGTTTTTTTTACATTAAAACGGAAAGAATCCTCTAGTGTGAACAGAAATTCAAACATACATATTTTGTTCACTGCATGGAAAAGAAGTAAGTTTTCAAGACATCCTCTAGCGTGAACAGAAAGCTGACATTTAAGTAGAATGCGACACCTCAGCTAATTTTCAAAAGTTTTTTTTACATTAAAACGGAAAGAACCCTCTAGTGTGAACAGAAATTCAAACATACATATTTTGTTCACTGCATGGAAAAGAAGTAAGTTTTCAAGACATCCTCTAGTGTGAACAGAAAGCTGAGATTTAAGGAGAATGCGACACCTCAGCTAATTTTCAAAAGATTTTTTTTCATTAAAATGGAAAGAATCCTCTAGTGTGAACAGAAATTCAAACATACATATTTTGTTCACTGCATGGAAAAGAAGTAAGTTTTCAAGACATCCTCTGGTGTGAACAGAAAGCTGAGATTTAAGGAGAATGCGACACCTCAGCTAATTTTCAAAAGTTTTTTTTACATTAAAACGGAAAGAATCCTCTAGTGTGAACATAAATTCAAACATACATATTTTGTTCACTGCATGGAAAAGAAGTAAGTTTTCAAGACATCCTCTAGTGTGAACAGAAAGCTGAGATTTAAGGAGAATGCGACACCTCAGCTAATTTTCAAAAGTTTTTTTTACATTAAAACGGAAAGAATCCTCTAGTGTGAACAGAAATTCAAACATACATATTTTGTTCACTACATGGAAAAGAAGTAAGTTTTCAAGACATCCTCTAGTCTGAACAGAAAGTTGAGATTTAAGGAGAATGCGACACCTCAGCTAATTTTCAAAAGTTTTTTTTACATTAAAACGGAAAGAATCCTCTAGTATGAACAGAAATTCAAGCATACATATTTTGTTCACTATATCGAAAATAAGTAAGTTTTATAGACATCCTCTAGTGTGAACAGAAAGCTGAGATTTAAGGAGAATGCGACCTAAGCTAATTTTCAAAAGTTTTTTTTACATTAAAACGGAAAGAATCCTCTAGTGTGAACAGAAATTCAAACATACATATTTTGTTCACTGCATGGAAAAGAAGTAAGTTTTCAAGACATCCTCTAGCGTGAACAGAAAGCTGAGATTTAAGGAGAATGCGACACCTAAGCTAATTTTCAAAAGTTTTTTTTACATTAAAACGGAAAGAATCCTCTAGTGTGAACATAAATTCAAACATACATATTTTGTTCACTGCATGGAAAAGAAGTAAGTTTTCAAGACATCCTCTAGCGTGAACAGAAAGCTGACATTTAAGTAGAATGCGACACCTCAGCTAATTTTCAAAAGTTTTTTTTACATTAAAACGGAAAGAATCCTCTAGCGTGAACAGAAAGCTGAGATTTAAGTAGAATGCGACACCTCAGCTAATTTTCAAAAGTTTTTTTTACATTAAAACGGAAAGAACCCTCTAGTGTGAACAGAAATTCAAACATACATATTTTGTTCACTGCATGGAAAAGAAGTAAGTTTTCAAGACATCCTCTAGTGTGAACAGAAAGCTGAGATTTAAGGAGAATGCGACACCTCAGCTAATTTTCAAAAGATTTTTTTTCATTAAAATGGAAAGAATCCTCTAGTGTGAACAGAAATTCAAACATACATATTTTGTTCACTGCATGGAAAAGAAGTAAGTTTTCAAGACATCCTCTGGTGTGAACAGAAAGCTGAGATTTAAGGAGAATGCGACACCTCAGCTAATTTTCAAAAGTTTTTTTTACATTAAAACGGAAAGAATCCTCTAGTGTGAACATAAATTCAAACATACATATTTTGTTCACTGCATGGAAAAGAAGTAAGTTTTCAAGACATCCTCTAGTGTGAAAATAAAGCTGAGATTTAAGGAGAATGCGACACCTCAGCTAATTTTCAAAAGTTTTTTTTACATTAAAACGGAAAGAATCCTCTAGTGTGAACAGAAATTCAAACATACATATTTTGTTCACTACATGGAAAAGAAGTAAGTTTTCAAGACATCCTCTAGTCTGAACAGAAAGTTGAGATTTAAGGAGAATGCGACACCTCAGCTAATTTTCAAAAGTTTTTTTTACATTAAACGGAAAGAATCCTCTAGTGTGAACAGAAATTCAAGCATACATATTTTGTTCACTATATCGAAAATAAGTAAGTTTTATAGACATCCTCTAGTGTGAACAGAAAGCTGAGATTTAAGGAGAATGCGACCTAAGCTAATTTTCAAAAGTTTTTTTTACATTAAAACGGAAAGAATCCTCTAGTGTGAACAGAAATTCAAACATACATATTTTGTTCACTGCATGGAAAAGAAGTAAGTTTTCAAGACATCCTCTAGCGTGAACAGAAAGCTGAGATTTAAGGAGAATGCGACACCTAAGCTAATTTTCAAAAGTTTTTTTTACATTAAAACGGAAAGAATCCTCTAGCGTGAACAGAAAGCTGAGATTTAAGTAGAATGCGACACCTCAGCTAATTTTCAAAAGTTTTTTTTACATTAAAACGGAAAGAACCCTCTAGTGTGAACAGAAATTCAAACATACATATTTTGTTCACTGCATGGAAAAGAAGTAAGTTTTCAAGACATCCTCTAGTGTGAACAGAAAGCTGAGATTTAAGGAGAATGCGACACCTCAGCTAATTTTCAAAAGATTTTTTTTCATTAAAATGGAAAGAATCCTCTAGTGTGAACAGAAATTCAAACATACATATTTTGTTCACTGCATGGAAAAGAAGTAAGTTTTCAAGACATCCTCTGGTGTGAACAGAAAGCTGAGATTTAAGGAGAATGCGACACCTCAGCTAATTTTCAAAAGTTTTTTTTACATTAAAACGGAAAGAATCCTCTAGTGTGAACATAAATTCAAACATACATATTTTGTTCACTGCATGGAAAAGAAGTAAGTTTTCAAGACATCCTCTAGTGTGAACAGAAAGCTGAGATTTAAGGAGAATGCGACACCTCAGCTAATTTTCAAAAGTTTTTTTTACATTAAAACGGAAAGAATACTCTAGTGTGAACAGAAATTCAAACATACATATTTTGTTCACTACATGGAAAAGAAGTAAGTTTTCAAGACATCCTCTAGTCTGAACAGAAAGTTGAGATTTAAGGAGAATGCGACACCTCAGCTAATTTTCAAAAGTTTTTTTTACATTAAAACGGAAAGAATCCTCTAGTGTGAACAGAAATTCAAGCATACATATTTTGTTCACTATATCGAAAATAAGTAAGTTTTATAGACATCCTCTAGTGTGAACAGAAAGCTGAGATTTAAGGAGAATGCGACCTAAGCTAATTTTCAGAAGTTTTTTTTACATTAAAACGGAAAGAATCCTCTAGTGTGAACAGAAATTCAAACATACATAATTTGTTCACTGCATGGAAAAGAAGTAAGTTTTCAAGACATCCTCTAGCGTGAACAGAAAGCTGAGATTTAAGGAGAATGCGACACCTAAGCTAATTTTCAAAAGTTTTTTTTACATTAAAACGGAAAGAATCCTCTAGTGTGAACAGAAATTCAAACATACATATTTTGTTCACTGCATGGAAAAGAAGTAAGTTTTCAAGACATCCTCTAGCGTGAACAGAAAGCTGACATTTAAGTAGAATGCGACACCTCAGCTAATATTCAAAAGTTTTTTTTACATTAAAACGGAAAGAATCCTCTAGCGTGAACAGAAAGCTGAGATTTAAGTAGAATGCGACACCTCAGCTAATTTTCAAAAGTTTTTTTTACATTAAAACGGAAAGAACCCTCTAGTGTGAACAGAAATTCAAACATACATATTTTGTTCACTGCATGGAAAAGAAGTAAGTTTTCAAGACATCCTCTAGTGTGAACAGAAAGCTGAGATTTAAGGAGAATGCGACACCTCAGCTAATTTTCAAAAGATTTTTTTTCATTAAAATGGAAAGAATCCTCTAGTGTGAACAGAAATTCAAACATACATATTTTGTTCACTGCATGGAAAAGAAGTAAGTTTTCAAGACATCCTCTGGTGTGAACAGAAAGCTGAGATTTAAGGAGAATGCGACACCTCAGCTAATTTTCAAAAGTTTTTTTTACATTAAAACGGAAAGAATCCTCTAGTGTGAACATAAATTCAAACATACATATTTTGTTCACTGCATGGAAAAGAAGTAAGTTTTCAAGACATCCTCTAGTGTGAACAGAAAGCTGAGATTTAAGGAGAATGCGACACCTCAGCTAATTTTCAAAAGTTTTTTTTACATTAAAACGGAAAGAATACTCTAGTGTGAACAGAAATTCAAACATACATATTTTGTTCACTACATGGAAAAGAAGTAAGTTTTCAAGACATCCTCTAGTCTGAACAGAAAGTTGAGATTTAAGGAGAATGCGACACCTCAGCTAATTTTCAAAAGTTTTTTTTACATTAAAACGGAAAGAATCCTCTAGTGTGAACAGAAATTCAAGCATACATATTTTGTTCACTATATCGAAAATAAGTAAGTTTTATAGACATCCTCTAGTGTGAACAGAAAGCTGAGATTTAAGGAGAATGCGACCTAAGCTAATTTTCAGAAGTTTTTTTTACATTAAAACGGAAAGAATCCACTAGTGTGAACAGAAATTCAAACATACATAATTTGTTCACTGCATGGAAAAGAAGTAAGTTTTCAAGACATCCTCTAGCGTGAACAGAAAGCTGAGATTTAAGGAGAATGCGACACCTAAGCTAATTTTCAAAAGTTTTTTTTACATTAAAACGGAAAGAATCCTCTAGTGTGAACAGAAATTCAAACATACATATTTTGTTCACTGCATGGAAAAGAAGTAAGTTTTCAAGACATCCTCTAGCGTGAACAGAAAGCTGACATTTAAGTAGAATGCGACACCTCAGCTAATTTTCAAAAGTTTTTTTTACATTAAAACGGAAAGAATCCTCTAGCGTGAACAGAAAGCTGAGATTTAAGTAGAATGCGACACCTCAGCTTATTTTCAAAAGTTTTTTTTACATTAAAACGGAAAGAACCCTCTAGTGTGAACAGAAATTCAAACATACATATTTTGTTCACTGCATGGAAAAGAAGTAAGTTTTCAAGACATCCTCTAGTGTGAACAGAAAGCTGAGATTTAAGGAGAATGCGACACCTCAGCTAAATTTCAAAAGATTTTTTTTCATTAAAATGGAAAGAATCCTCTAGTGTGAACAGAAATTCAAACATACATATTTTGTTCACTGCATGGAAAAGAAGTAAGTTTTCAAGACATCCTCTGGTGTGAACAGAAAGCTGAGATTTAAGGAGAATGCGACACCTCAGCTAATTTTCAAAAGTTTTTTTTACATTAAAACGGAAAGAATCCTCTAGTGTGAACAGAAATTCAAACATACATATTTTGTTCACTGCATGGAAAAGAAGTAAGTTTTCAAGACATCCTCTAGCGTGAACAGAAAGCTGAGATTTAAGGAGAATGCGACACCTAAGCTAATTTTCAAAAGTTTTTTTTACATTAAAACGGAAAGAATCCTCTAGTGTGAACAGAAATTCAAACATACATATTTTGTTCACTGCATGGAAAAGAAGTAAGTTTTCAAGACATCCTCTAGCGTGAACAGAAAGCTGACATTTAAGTAGAATGCGACACCTCAGCTAATTTTCAAAAGTTTTTTTTACATTAAAACGGAAAGAATCCTCTAGCGTGAACAGAAAGCTGAGATTTAAGTAGAATGCGACACCTCAGCTAATTTTCAAAAGTTTTTTTTACATTAAAACGGAAAGAACCCTCTAGTGTGAACAGAAATTCAAACATACATATTTTGTTCACTGCATGGAAAAGAAGTAAGTTTTCAAGACATTCTCTAGTCTGAACAGAAAGTTGAGATTTAAGGAGAATGCGACACCTCAGCTAATTTTCAAAAGTTTTTTTTACATTAAAACGGAAAGAATCCTCTAGTGTGAACAGAAATTCAAACATACATATTTTGTTCACTGCATGGAAAAGAAGTAAGTTTTCAAGACATCCTCTAGTGTGAACAGAAAGCTGACATTTAAGGAGAATGCGACACCTCAGCTAATTTTCAAAAGTTTTTTTTACATTAAAACGGAAAGAATCCTCTAGTGTGAACATAAATTCAAACATATATATTTTGTTCACTGCATGGAAAAGAAGTAAGTTTTCAAGACATCCTCTGGTGTGAACAGAAAGCTGAGATTTAAGGAGAATGCGACACCTCAGCTAATTTTCAAAAGTTTTTTTTACATTAAAACGGAAAGAATCCTCTAGTGTGAACAGAAATTCAAACATACATATTTTGTTCACTACATGGAAAAGAAGTAAGTTTTCAAGACATCCTCTAGTCTGAACAGAAAGTTGAGATTTAAGGAGAATGCGACACCTCAGCTAATTTTCAAAAGTTTTTTTTACATTAAAACGGAAAGAATCCTCTAGTGTGAACAGAAATTCAAACATACATATTTTGTTCACTGCATGGAAAAGAAGTAAGTTTTCAAGACATCCTCTAGCGTGAACAGAAAGCTGAGATTTAAGGAGAATGCGACACCTCAGCTAATTTTCAAAAGATTTTTTTTCATTAAAATGGAAAGAATCCTCTAGTGTGAACAGAAATTCAAACATACATATTTTGTTCACTGCATGGAAAAGAAGTAAGTTTTCAAGACATCCTCTGGTGTGAACAGAAAGCTGAGATTTAAGGAGAATGCGACACCTCAGCTAATTTTCAAAAGTTTTTTTTACATTAAAACGGAAAGAATCCTCTAGTGTGAACAGAAATTCAAACATACATATTTTGTTCACTGCATGGAAAAGAAGTAAGTTTTCAAGACATCCTCTGGTGTGAACAGAAAGCTGAGATTTAAGGAGAATGCGACACCTCAGCTAATTTTCAAAAGTTTTTTTTACATTAAAACGGAAAGAATCCTCTAGTGTGAACATAAATTCAAACATACATATTTTGTTCACTGCATGGAAAAGAAGTAAGTTTTCAAGACATTCTCTAGTGTGAACAGAAAGCTGAGATTTAAGGAGAATGCGACACCTCAGCTAATTTTCAAAAGTTTTTTTTACATTAAAACGGAAAGAATCCTCTAGTGTGAACAGAAATTCAAACATACATATTTTGTTCACTACATAGAAAAGAAGTAAGTTTTCACGACATCCTCTAGTCTGAACAGAAAGTTGAGATTTAAGGAGAATGCGACACCTCAGCTAATTTTCAAAAGTTTTTTTTACATTAAAACGGAAAGAATCCTCTAGTGTGAACAGAAATTCAAACATACATATTTTGTTCACTGCATGGAAAAGAAGTAAGTTTTCAAGACATCCTCTAGCGTGAACAGAAAGCTGACATTTAAGTAGAATGCGACACCTCAGCTAATTTTCAAAAGTTTTTTTTACATTAAAACGGAAAGAATCCTCTAGCGTGAACAGAAAGCTGAGATTTAAGTAGAATGCGACACCTCAGCTAATTTTCAAAAGTTTTTTTTACATTAAAACGGAAAGAACCCTCTAGTGTGAACAGAAATTCAAACATACATATTTTGTTCACTGCATGGAAAAGAAGTAAGTTTTCAAGACATCCTCTAGTGTGAACAGAAAGCTGAGATTTAAGGAGAATGCGACACCTCAGCTAATTTTCAAAAGATTTTTTTTCATTAAAATGGAAAGAATCCTCTAGTGTGAACAGAAATTCAAACATACATATTTTGTTCACTGCATGGAAAAGAAGTAAGTTTTCAAGACATCCTCTGGTGTGAACAGAAAGCTGAGATTTAAGGAGAATGCGACACCTCAGCTAATTTTCAAAAGTTTTTTTTACATTAAAACGGAAAGAATCCTCTAGTGTGAACATAAATTCAAACATACATATTTTGTTCACTGCATGGAAAAGAAGTAAGTTTTCAAGACATCCTCTAGTGTGAACAGAAAGCTGAGATTTAAGGAGAATGCGACACCTCAGCTAATTTTCAAAAGTTTTTTTTACATTAAAACGATTGTGAACAGAAATTCAAACATACATATTTTGTTCACTGCACTCCTCTAGTGTGAACATGGAAAGGAGAATGCGACACCTCAGCTAATTTTCAAAAGTTTTTTTTACATTAAAACGGAAAGAATCCTCTAGTGTGAACAGAAATTCAAACATACATATTTTGTTCACTGCATGGAAAAGAAGTAAGTTTTCAAGACATCCTCTAGTGTGAACAGAAAGCTGAGATTTAAGGAGAATGCGACACCTCAGTTAATTTTCAAAAGTTTTTTTTACATTAAAACGGAAAGAAATGCCACCTCTAATTTTCAAAAGTGTGAACAGAAATTCAAACATACATATTTTGTTCACTATATCGAAAATAAGTAAGTTTTATAGACATCCTCTAGTGTGAAAAGAAAGCTGAGATTTAAGGAGAATGCAACACCTCAGTTAATTTTCAAAAGTTTTTTTTACATTAAAACGGAAAGAATCCTCTAGTGTGAACAGAAATTCAAACATACATATTTTGTTCACTGCATGGAAAAGAAGTAAGTTTTCAAGACATCCTCTAGTGAACAGAAAGCTGAGATTTAAGGAGAATGCGACACCTCAGCTAATTTTCAAAAGATTTTTTTTCATTAAAATGGAAAGAATCCTCTAGTGTGAACAGAAATTCAAACATACATATTTTGTTCACTGCATGGAAAAGAAGTAAGTTTTCAAGACATCCTCTAGTGTGAACAGAAAGCTGAGATTTAAGGAGAATGCGACACCTCAGCTAATTTTCAAAAGTTTTTTTTACATTAAAACGGAAAGAATCCTCTAGTGTGAACATAAATTCAAACATACATATTTTGTTCACTACATGGAAAAGAAGTAAGTTTTCAAGACATCCTCTAGTGTGAACAGAAAGCTGAGATTTAAGGAGAATGCGACACCTCAGCTAATTTTCAAAAGTTTTTTTTACATTAAAACGGAAAGAATCCTCTAGTGTGAACAGAAATTCAAACATACATATTTTGTTCACTACATGGAAAAGAAGTAAGTTTTCAAGACATCCTCTAGTCTGAACAGAAAGTTGAGATTTAAGGAGAATGCGACACCTCAGCTAATTTTCAAAAGTTTTTTTTACATTAAAACGGAAAGAATCCTCTAGTGTGAACAGAAATTTAAGCATACATATTTTGTTCACTATATCGAAAATAAGTAAGTTTTATAGACATCCTCTAGTGTGAACAGAAAGCTGAGATTTAAGGAGAATGCGACCTAAGCTAATTTTCAAAAGTTTTTTTTACATTAAAACGGAAAGAATCCTCTAGTGTGAACAGAAATTCAAACATACATATTTTGTTCACTGCATGGAAAAGAAGTAAGTTTTCAAGACATCCTCTAGCGTGAACAGAAAGCTGAGATTTAAGGAGAATGCGACACCTAAGCTAATTTTCAAAAGTTTTTTTTACATTAAAACGGAAAGAATCCTCTAGTGTGAACAGAAATTCAAACATACATATTTTGTTCACTGCATGGAAAAGAAGTAAGTTTTCAAGACATCCTCTAGCGTGAACAGAAAGCTGACATTTAAGTAGAATGCGACACCTCAGCTAATTTTCAAAAGTTTTTTTTACATTAAAACGGAAAGAATCCTGTAGCGTGAACAGAAAGCTGAGATTTAAGTAGAATGCGACACCTCAGCTAATTTTCAAAAGTTTTTTTTACATTAAAACGGAAAGAACCCTCTAGTGTGAACAGAAATTCAAACATACATATTTTGTTCACTGCATGGAAAAGAAGTAAGCTATCAAGACATCCTCTAGTGTGAACAGAAAGCTGAGATTTAAGGAGAATGCGACACCTCAGCTAATTTTCAAAAGATTTTTTTTCATTAAAATGGAAAGAATCCTCTAGTGTGAACAGAAATTCAAACATTCATATTTTGTTCACTGCATGGAAATGAAGTAAGTTTTCAAGACATCCTCTGGTGTGAACAGAAAGCTGAGATTTAAGGAGAATGCGACACCTCAGCTAATTTTCAAAAGTTTTTTTTACATTAAAACGGAAAGAATCCTCTAGTGTGAACATAAATTCAAACATACATATTTTGTTCATGCATGGAAAAGAAGTAAGTTTTCAAGACATCCTCTGTAACAGCCCGTTACGTACCGGTATTGTTAACATTAATTATGATATTAAGCGCAGTTACAATCACAGCAGTTCATTTATAAAACGCGAATAAATTTTTTTCCGATTATTACGCGAGCATTTAAAACATAAAAAGGCGTAATAATTAAAAGCTGTGACCGTAACCGTAAACTCTTGCGGAAGACTTATTTAAACTATTTTTATCACTTACGTTACTTATTATAAGTTACTAAGGAGTTCCCATAAACTCACTTAGCCAATTTCCAACTTTACGTTTTTTACCAATTCGAACATGTTTCACTCTAAGTTTTTCTGCGACCAAACCGATCGCAACCAACCCTTCTTCTCAGATTATATCTTTGTGTTACTTAATTCCCTTTTTAACAAGCTAACATACGCTCAATTCGGAGCTCATTTGCTCTGGTTATCGCCGTTTGAAGTTGGATAAGCAATTAGCCCAAACAACCCCAAAAATAGCTCCAAACCACTCACTTTGCTCGAATTACTGCACTCAATCCCCTCAACCAAGTACTCTCAAATTTTTATCCTACAAACTAGACATCTCAAACTTCATTTTGATATATCACACACTCAATTTGACTGAGAAACGAAGCGGGAATTAATTTCCCAAATCCGGTCCAGAATCTGCCTCAGGTGCAGTGGCACATGAGCAGTCCGCGTTTCTCTATTTTTTTCAGGCCGAAGATCAACCCAGATTTTTCTGAAATTTTGACACAAGGTAGAGAACATCTCAACCTTCAAAATGGCGTATGGCACGTCCCTAGGGGACCTCTATGGAGGGAGATATGCTCTCCCGAAGTTCGCCTAAAATCTGCCAATTCTACAGAAAATTCGCCAGAGTTTCCTTTATTTTTCCAATAATCCCAAAGTTGTAAAAGATCCTTTAACCTCAATTGTACCTAATAAACACATGATAATACAGCAATAATCCAATGGGTGGCACACACAAGGACCAACAATGCCTTGGGGCACTTACAACCCAATCCAGTTTATAGTTATTAAACATAGAGTCCATATTAATCATTCTTAAGTAGTTGCAATCACTAACACCTTTTTCATGCATATTTCCATCATACATATTATCATAACCTAAAACAGGCCTAAGGCCCTTCCATCATAGTTAGACATGCATCAATACTATTACAATATGGCTTTACAAATTACAACTTGAAACTAAAACTTCAAATTACATTCTTCTAAAATTTCAACTTAATTAAAAGACAATATAACCAAATACATCACTACTAGACTTAGGCAAAATGGCATGAACAAGATGCTAATGAAGCTACTAATAAATACAAATGACATGTTCATGCCTTAAGTCTAGCCTAGGCCACACGGCCAACAAAATGCAAAATAAGAAACGCTCCATCGCTCACTCTGCGGGCCTCTTGCCCGAGGCTCCTGCTCCACTGCTACCTCCTGAAATAAATGCCCCGAGACGGGGTGAGATATACGAATATATCTCAGTAACCAAGAGGTTCTGGAGAAAACTCCACCCAATGGTTCACTTCGATGCATATCAATAGAATACAACAACCACTTTGAAAACGGGATATAGCAAGGGATTTAGAGAATGGGGAATATAAAGAAAACAAAATACGACGATACGGGATGGTAACCCCAATTCCACGTACGCCCTCGGCATATATAAGCCTATGAGTATCATCCAAGGTGTGTTCACAGAAACCACAACCATGATGCCCAAACCAACCAAAACGCCAAAGACATTCCTAGTGTGCTCCTACCCGGATCACACACCATGACACGCAGTCAACTGGAACTCCTCCTGGAGACCTATCCAGCGGAAGTCCGAAAATGCCCGAAGGCTAATAAAACTGTCTACTGGCCAGAGACTCGGTACTGCAGTACCCATAGCAATAATGCATGCATGCTCATGTGTTCTATACTATTCATACACACTTCATACCGTTGCCATCAACTGGCAAGGTGGAACAGAAAAGGGGAACAAGCCCCAGTACCAAGAGGTTACCTGAAATATTGTTTCCACAAGCTCCGCAGCAGCTTATCCCTCAACTCGGTACACAGCGGAATGCCTACACAGAGGACATTCCCAATCACTCTCAGTTCAACCCATACATGTTAATTTATAATTACACATGCAATGAACCAATTTCTTACCTCAATCCACTTGGTCCCGGACCAAGGACAATTCACTGATTCAAGATTCGGGATTCAGACGACGTACGGCAACCTATACAATAACGTACATCCATCAGTACTCGTCAAATAGTATCAAAACGCAAAAACACAAAAATCCTCCCCATCCTCCCTTGATGGTTCGGCCATTATAGGTGTAAATTTGAGATTTATTTTCCTAAATTTTCTTTCTCATTTTATAACACTCCCTTAGGTTGTTTAGAGGCTAGTTCAATCGTCGTTTTTCCGTTTTCCGACATTTACGCATCGTTTTGCGAAATATTTCATTCTGGGCTCATTTAGGTCTCTAACACAATTCATTTTTTTCCATTGATTCAAACACTCTCCAAGCACAACACAACCCATCTAAGCACCATATAACTACACAAATCATCATCCAAATCATTTTTCAACATCAATTCCTCAATCTTTCCTCAAAGAATCGAATTTTACCCTATGGCATTCCAAGGAATTTCCATACAACTTTAATCATTCCACACCTCATACAATCCTATTATATCAACATACAATCATACAACAACTCATCAATCCAATCCTAACACATTTTCAAAACTCAAAGTCATGACAACCTCAAAATTTTCTAAGTTAAAAATTCACATTTTTCATCAATAATTTTTATTGCATTTATGGCTACTACACATCATTCTAAGACACATTCATGTACAAACATTTTCCAATTGAGCTCTCTAAACACATCAATCCAACAAGCCCTCTTTAGGGTTCATAAATTCAACCACAAAATTAAACCATTGGAACACAAGGAAACTCACCCAAAAGCTTGGCACAAGGCTCCTCCTAAACATACTCCACCATTGGAGCATCAATCAACACCATTTTCACAAATCTAAAGGAAAGGGCCGCAGCTTTGGGGAGGGTTTTTCTCAAAATCTAGTGGCTTTCAAGGCTTGGGAGTACCACCAATGGATTTAGAAGGCCATTTCCATCAAATTTCAAGACAAGAATCAATGGATTTGGTGAAGAAATGGCTAAGTTATGGTGAAATGAAATCTTGGAGGGGAAGGGCTATGGTGGCTGCAGGTTTGAGCAAAAAGAGGGAGGAAAGTGATGCATGAATAGTGCCAAGCACATGTGGCTTAAGTCACTTAAGTGGGGTGGGTCCCACCGCCACCTCACGCGATTTAAAACTAATCCGAATTTTCCTCCGATTCCACTAAACGTCCGTAAATTCACAACCTATTTAGAAACTCAAATTTTTAACATTAACTATTCCCCTTTAATTAGGCTTGATCAGATGAATTAAGAGTCCTCCATTCGTTCGGAGAAAACACTGTTTTAAGCTATTATGCGCGCCATTGGCACGCTTCCCCAAACTGTCTTAATTTCATCGAATATTATAAGAAATCATATTTCCTAACTCATTAGACCATTTTTAACTCATATTTGAAACCTAGAGCTCAAAACTCAATCGGCACATTTTACGGTGCAATCGTACCGCGGTATTTTTACCCGCGAAATACACTATTCACTGATTTTTCTGAAACTTGCCTTTCCACTCAATTTTTCGTTCTGAACCCATTTCCAGGGTTATTTTTACCATCTGAGACCTTCTACTCAATTTTTATCTTCCTAGGGTTGCGTGTTGGCTAATTACCGTTTTGCCCTTTCTTTGTATTTTGGCCTAATCTTTTGGATTTTCACTAATCCATCACTTGATTGCTCACTTAATATTTTAATTACTTGATTTAAAATTGTGAGGTGTTATATCCTCTAGTGTGAACAGAAAGCTGAGATTTAAGGAGAATGCGACACCTCAGCTAATTTTCAAAAGTTTTTTTTACATTAAAACGGAAAGAATCCTCTAGTGTGAACAGAAATTCAAACATACATATTTTGTTCACTACATGGAAAAGAAGTAAGTTTTCAAGACATCCTCTAGTCTGAACAGAAAGTTGAGATTTAAGGAGAATGCGACACCTCAGCTAATTTTCAAAAGTTGTTTTTACATTAAAACGGAAAGAATCCTCTAGTGTGAACAGAAATTCAAGCATACATATTTTGTTCACTATATCGAAAATAAGTAAGTTTTATAGACATCCTCTAGTGTGAACAGAAAGCTGAGATTTAAGGAGAATGCGACACCTAAGCTAATTTTCAAAAGTTTTTTTTACATTAAAACGGAAAGAATCCTCTAGTGTGAACAGAAATTCAAACATACATATTTTGTTCACTGCATGGAAAAGAAGTAAGTTTTCAAGACATCCTCTAGCGTGAACAGAAAGCTGAGATTTAAGGAGAATGCGACACCTCAGTAATTTTCAAAAGATTTTTTTTCATTAAAATGGAAAGAATCCTCTAGTGTGAACAGAAATTCAAACATACATATTTTGTTCACTGCATGGAAAAGAAGTAAGTTTTCAAGACATCCTCTAGTGTGAACAGAAAGCTGAGATTTAAGGAGAATGCGACACCTCAGCTAATTTTCAAAAGTTTTTTTTACATTAAAACAGAAAGAATCCTCTAGTGTGAACAGAAATTCAAACATACATATTTTGTTCACTGCATGGAAAAGAAGTAAGTTTTCAAGACATCCTCTAGTGTGAACAGAAAGCTGAGATTTAAGGAGAATGCGACACCTCAGCTAATTTTCAAAAGTTTTTTTTACATTAAAACGGAAAGAATCCTCTAGTGTGAACAGAAATTCAAACATACATATTTTGTTCACTACATGGAAAAGAAGTAAGTTTTCAAGACATCCTCTAGTCTGAACAGAAAGTTGAGATTTAAGGAGAATGCGACATCTCAGCTAATTTTCAAAAGTTTTTTTTACATTAAAACGGAAAGAATCCTCTAGTGTGAACAGAAATTCAAACATACATATTTTGTTCACTACAAGGAAAAGAAGTAAGTTTTCAAGACATCCTCTAGTGTGAACAGAAAGCTGAGATTTAAGGAGAATGCGACACCTCAGCTAATTTTCAAAATTTTTTTTACATTAAAACGGAAAGAATCCTCTAGTGTGAACAGAAATTCAAACATACATATTTTGTTCACTACTAGGAAAAGAAGTAAGTTTTCAAGACATCCTCTAGTGGGAAAAGAAAGCTGAGATTTAAGGAGAATGCGACACCTTAGCTAATTTTCAA